>NC_142025.1:99428143-99728143 GCF_049901735.1 Notechis scutatus | reverse complement strand
CGCAGGCCAGATGTATCACATGCTGGCCATGCCCACATCCAGTTTAGCAACGGAAGGGGGAGTCGCGATAAGTCAAGTGATGCCACCGTGATGACACGAGTTTGAAACCCCTACTTTATACTGTTCATAAACTCTTAGCCCTACTGTCCTGATTGCAGAAAATACATTTTGAGAGCCTAATTAGAATCTAAAAATCATCCTCTTATAAACATAATAAAAATAAAATAAAATTTTACTATCCAATAGAACTAGATAAATGGCAAAAATTGTGGGATAGAAACTGCAAGCTAACAATATCAATGGCATATAAGGAAAATTTATACAAAATGTTTTATAGGTGGGATCTACCACCAGTGAGACTAGTAAAGATGTATGAAAATTTATCAGCTAAATGTTGGAAATGTAATCAGATACCAGGTTCATATTACCATATGTGGTGGACATGCTCAAAGGCAAAAAATAATAATAATAATACTGGACTAAAATACTAAAAAAAATACTAGAAAAAATGATCAGGTAACACATAGATTTGAAACCAGAAATATTCTTGTTGGATTTGAAACCAGAAATATTCTTGTTGGATTTGAAACCAGAAATATTCTTGTTATATTATCAGAACAATATAACAAAGGGAAAACACTTAATTTTACATGTATTAACAGCAGCAAGAATTATGTTTGCACAACAATGGAAAAATGAAGAGATCCCTACAGTTATAAAAAATATTAGAATGTGCTGAGATGGATAGACTAATGCTTAAAATAAAAAGAAGAAATAGAATACTTTTTAACATGGGACTTGTTTTACCAATGATTAACTAATAGAAACAGAGATAAGAATCTAAAAAGTCTAAAAAGATAATAAACATTTTTGTATTGAAAATTTTGTAACATGTATATTGACATTCCGTCACAAAAAGTGATCATATGACCCCACGACACAGCAACTGTCATAAATATGAATTGCCAAACGTCTGATCACATGACTATGCGGATGTTGCAATGAACATAAATCTAAAAAGCAGTCATAAGTCATTTTTTCCATGGCCGTTATAATTTTGATCAACACTAAATGAGCTATTCTAAATTGAGGAAGACAGGAAAGATTATAAGAATATAACCTATCTGTTGAAGGTTGGAAGTCATTTGTATTTTTCTTTAGTTTCATTTTCATTTGTTGTACTTTTTCTTTTTTTTCTTCCTTTTCAATTTATCTTTTATTCTAACAAAAAAAATATTAATCAATACCATTTTTTAAATAATAAAAAGTAAAGAAATAAATAAGGTTTAAAAAAAAAGAGAATGAGTATCCCGACCTACTTGACCTCTAGTCTCATGCACAATGCTATTCTCAACAGATACTTAGAACATTCTCAACATTAAAAAAAAATAGCATTGCTAATTTGAAAGAGTTGTCTGACGTTCCTATTATCCTTGAAGGCCTTCCTTGAGAGCAGTGGCAGAAAACCTGTGACCAGCTATAGGGAAAGTCTGAGGGAATGCTCGCCCTAGAGAAACATGCCTTCTACACACAATTATATCTTCCCTTCTTTCAGGAATTTTTATAGTTTAATTTTGATTTTGAGTGCCCCTACTATATTGAAATAGTCTTTTTTATACAGTAATATTGAGGCACTTTCTTGTCATTTAACTACCACTGTTTCACCATTTGAATTATTTTAGATGTTTCTGGTCATCCAAATATCCTCAGTTTTTTACCAAATTAAAAACATGGTAAATAAGTAAATAAACCTATACTAATCCTGATAGGATTGGTATTGTTTAGTTCTGACTAGCAGTCATTTAATTTCCACTCTTCAGGTATAACTTTGCTTTTTCACACAGGTGTTTCAGTCAGATGAGTTTAATTATTCAGGGCTTCAGCAGCCAACAACTTAACCCCAATAGCTGGTCCATTACAGTCTTGATCCTCCAGATCCAATCAACAGTGCCTCTAATTGACAGTTTAATTTTATTACAATGTCTGACATCTCTTGCTCTTTCCCTCCAGCCATGCTCCCCACTGAGGATTCTGCATCCTCTTGCCACATCCTTCTTTTCTTCCAGTAAATAGATTATTATAATTTTTTGCACAATGTCCAAATGTATTATGTCATGGCCTCCTTCCTTTCCTCCATCCCAGGAGATAAGGCACCAGAACAATCCCACACACCTGTAAGCACCTTCCCCCTTCTTCCTTTCCTTAAATTCTGCTTACCAAAGCTGATTAGACATAAAAGAACTTTTGTGATTGTGGGAGATGGATTTGCCAGAAATGCAAAGCCCTTTTCTATACATCCGCAGTCCATATCTTCCATGCAGCTGGTCTCCAGTGCAGTATGGAACCCAGGTATTTTTGTATTTTTAAAAATAAAACAGGAACTCAATTGCAGCCAGAAGGAACATCAGCCACAAATTTCTCAGTATTTAGGATTCTTATACAGAATGGAATAAAGAGGTTATGTTTTAGATGTCTGACTGTGAAAGATCTTCAGTGATTCATAAACCTTGAAATCTGTTTTTTCTGGATATGATGCTGGTTGAAGGCATGCTTGTTCATAGCAGCTGCTTTTTAGACCACCCACTGTCCTCTGACTGTAAATAACAGCAGCCGGTTGTTTCTCCCCATCAACCACTTCCCTAGTCTCTTAAAAGAAAGCTACACATCTTAGATGTTGTAACATAATCTGTCAACTGTGAGTTAGCAATACATAAGTATGCAATGTAATACTCTATTTAATGTCTTTAGATAGCATCTTCCATTCTGCAAGTCTTGATCGACCCAACTTCATACACATAATAGTTTCAGATGGCCAGCTTTTCTGTCAGAAAAGATACAGGAAAAATGGGGATAAAATGGCCTAGGATTTCTCTCCATCACATACACACACTATTTCATGCAACATAACACAAAGAATTTCTGTTGCACTGGTAGTGACATTCAGTGCTTGAAAATGGGATTTCTTCAGACAGTCGGGACAAAAAAATAAAGAAAGTTTAAGGTGATAGGGCATGAAAAGACTGGGAAAAGCCCAGGATTAACCATGTACTCAGAGACATTTCGTTCCTTGATTTTCTATATATCTTTCTGAAACATCAGGTATTAAGTTCTATTTGCTAGACATTAAGAAAGTGTTTATTGAGCAACAAAATTAATCTCCCATACTTAAAACTCTAGAATACTATCTGCTCTAGAACACACTAGAAACAATCAATGTGCATTGAGATTTTAATGAAGAATGCAACCTTTATGCATATTTATTGGAAGTAAGTTCCATTGAACTCTGACTAAATAACTATATCTCAAATAAAACTGTAGGAATTTTAAATTGAGTTGACTGTCATAAAATCCAGTAAAGAAGCCATCTAAAATTCAGGCTAAACTTTGTGGAATTTTAAGATGCTTAGTAAAATAGCAACAATTTATTTCCTATTATTCCACCAGATTTTTAATTATCATCACACTCACAATAATGCACTTTAAGAACATTATTAGTAGTAGCTTCAGACATATGAAGAAAACAGTTGTGTTGCTTGTGTAACTCTTATCCTGATGATGAAATCTTTAAAAATACAGCTGTTCTCTCAAGCTTTGAGATAGGATAGATGCAGAGCCCATTTGTGTTTTTTCAATGTACAGAATGCAGCTTGCCTGAACACATTTTTTTTTTTCATATTCTTTTCTATCCTTTAAGCCATTTAGTTATTTTTGAGTCAGGCAGTCTCTAAATAAAGCACATCAAATATGTTAATTGGAGATCTGTAAAACAGGGTTATAATATGCTTAAGCTTCATTTCCAGAAAGATGCTTCAGAGCTTCCAAAGATGCAAACACCTACAACTTCATTAGCCAGTTTTTCCCCGAGTTCATGCTGAAAGCATATGCAGGAAGCAGCCATACAACCCAAAGTAGCTTTTTTAAGGAGTTGCAGACAGATTCGAGTCAAGCTTCCCTGATTTTGAAACAGCTAAGCAAAGTTTGTACCTGCATGTGAGACAACCCACATCTGATGTTATGATTCTTGATTCTTAAAGATAGTATCTTTTCTTTTATGTATACTGAGAGCATTTGCACCAAAACAAATTCCTTGTGTGTCCAATCACACTTGGCCAATAAAGTATTCTATTCTATTCTATTCTAAATGAGAAGGAACCAGTGGCAAAACACTTCTATCCTAATGCTAAGAAAACCATACAGATGTGTCCCAAAGGTGCTTTTTCAAGAGACACCTAGACTTTTTGGTTTTTCTTTGAAGACATTTGGCTTCTCAGATGAGAAGGAAAACTCCTTCAAAGAAAAACCAGAAAGTCCAGTTGCCTCTTGAAAAAGCACCTTTGGGACAACCATGATCTGGATGACTGAGAATCTCCATAGATATATAGATGTGTCTATATAGTCACCAGGAATTATACTTAACTTGACGGAGATTTTATGTACATAAAGGTTTTCTCTGTCCAGTCATGTCTGAGTCTAGGGGACAATGTTCATCTCCATTTCTTAGATAAGGGAGCCAACATTGTCCAAAGACATTTCCACAGTCATGTGGCCAGCATGAAGATACATAAAAGGCACACAGAATACTGTTACCTTCCCACGATAGTAGTACCTATTTATCTACTTGCATTTGCATGCTTTCAAACTGTTAGGTGGGCAGAAGCTGGGGCAAGTAATGGGAGCTTGGGTGTGATGACCCGTAGTCTCTCAAAATAACCCAAAACCCAAAACATATGTTAAAGTCCGGTAAGGCGTTCAACTTAACTTCACTGTTTTATTAGGCACAGTTTAAAGTCACAAAAGTAAATAAAGAGGCAAACAAAAAACTAAAACAAACCGCATTGATGAGAGTTCTGAAGTAAGCCAAGATAACTAATTATAAACTCTAGGAAAATAGCCGAGAAAAGTCCATGGGAAGAACGCCAACAAAGACAAGCCTCTTTCAAGGTGAGCGCTAATTGACTTCAGCAATTCTAACTGTGCAGTTGCAAACTTATATACATAGCTCCCACCTGCAAGCCACGAGGAGGATCATGGTAATCTCCTCTTGAGTAGACCTCACTTTTCCCTGATCCTCTCCTCCCTGTGTGACCTAGGATGGATAGGGGATGGGCCTGGATCCTCCTCTCAGCCGGCCTCTGCCCTTCCCCAGCCTCCTCCACCACCTCTGGAGCCACACTCCCACTCCCTGTTGGCTGTTCCTCCTCTTCCTCAGAGTCAGACTCCACCAGGGGCATGACATTGGGTCTCAAACTTGGGCTGTCAGCTTTCCTGACAAGCTCCAGGTGTTTTGCCACTGAGCTATCATGCCCCTTTCTATAAATAATGTTTTCAAATTTGGGGGAGCATTTTCTTCTATTGCATTTTACAAGTTAGGATAAAAGAGAAAATGGAAGTCAAGCGTATTAATAGACCACTCTTTGAACCAGAAGTGACAAGGAATACAGGTAGTCCTCGACTTACAACAGTTCATTTGGTGACTGTTCAAAGTTACAACAAACTGAAAAAAAATGATTTATGACCATTTTTCACACTTATGACCATTTTTCACACTTATCACCATTGCAGCATCTCCATGGTCCCATGATCAAAATACAGATCCTTGGCAAATGGTTCATATTTATGACTGTTGCTGTGTCCCGGGGTCATGTGATCAGCATTTGTGACTTACTGACAAGCTAAGTCAATGGGGAACCCAGATTCAGTTAACAACTGTGTGATTAACTTAACAAATGCAATGATTCACCTAACAACTGTGGCACGAAAAGTTGTAAAATGGGGCAAACTCACTAACCAAATGTTTCACTAAGCAACACAAATGTTGGGCTCGATTGTGGTCATAACTTGAGGTCTACCTGTATACTGAACATGCTCAAGAACATGTTTTCTTTATGGCATTTGATATACCCCAAGGCTAAATCATACCACTGAAAATGCACACTAGGAGCAGGGGGAATGGGGGTAGTAACATACCTAACTATGGCCAAAAATGCTCCCAGCCCCTTTTGTCATAAAGACGTACTATGTATGCAAACATAGGAGAGTCCCTTATGGGATTTTTTAAGCCATAGTTAGCTTTGTTTCTCTCTCTCTCTCTCCCCCTCTCGCCCCCCACCTCTCTCTCACACACACACACAGATACAGAGCGCCGCTATGCTAGTATCTTCTTGGTTCAAATTAGGCTCTTATTTTGTTAAGTAGTCTGAAATGATCATCCCAACTGAAAGAAACAACTAAAAGAAAAGGAGTGGTATGAAACATCAGCTATTGCCTTCTCTTCAATTTTGCAAAATGTCACATCAGTTATATCCAGCATTGTTAGAATTCAGATTTATTTTTGAGTTTGAGACTGAACTTAACCCGCACATAATCATGTGGAACAATGACTCACCACGCTTGAAATACCCTCCTGTTCTCTTCTACACACATGGCTTGTTCATTCTGGCTTAATTATTTAACAGTTCATTAGATGACTTTTGCCTCCATTCTCATATACCATTCAGTAGATTGCTTATAAGTGAAAAAAGGAGCTTCTGGAAGGAACATTCCTACTGGATGGAGCTATTCCCAACCTTTACTGGACATTTACCTTTGACTTTCATGTTTAATTCTATTCATAATTACTTAGTGCAGTTCTATATTATTTCCTCCTCATTAATGCTTTAATTTCATTTCATCTTCTAACTTCTCAGCACCTTTCTTCTGGTACTCTGGTCACTCAGGGACTTTGGTTAAGCTCCTTAAAGCAATAAAATGCCATTTTTGACTAATGGCCTACAGTAAAGTTGACTTGGCCTGATCCAGCAGGATTGATTGATTGACTGATTCTATGTCCCGTTGTAGAAACAATATCATTACTACTAGTAAAAGTTCTATTAATTAACAAAAATCTTGGGGACAGATTTTGTTAAGAAGAAAGTGCATACAAAGGACTGTGATAAAAGAAAGATTGGATTCTACCTAACTATGGTCTCTGTACTAGAACAATTTGCACCTAATTAAAAACTGTGAAATAAATACATAAACAGACGGACAATCCTTTTATAAGTTGCACTTTGCTCCTAAGGTTTTCTATTTATGATAAAAAAAAGTATTTCTTTAGAACATGGAAATAAACACCAATGCTAAAGTGAAGTTCAAGCTTCATATTACATTCTAGTTCCTTGTAACAATAGGTTAATATTTTTCCTTTTCCCTTCTTCCTGCAATAATGAAGCAGCACAGCTTTATGCAACCTTTTCCCTTTCTTCTCATTTTTCATAAAAACACTCTTCTCCTTCAGCAGTTTTTCTCCATACATACCTTATTACATGATCATGTTTCATTTGTATGAGGTAAACCAAACATTGAAAAACATATAGAGAAACAATAACAATAGAAAGTAGATCAACTATTTTGATCTCTGGATCAAAATAGGAGGGAGCAGAGTTAAGCAAGCAATTTATAATGAGTAGTGATTTTTGGAGCAGAGAATCTATTGTTTTTCTTACTAAGCAATGTTGAAATGAGTTTAGCAGTATGACTCTGGAGTTATTAATATGACCTATTAATTTTCGTAGGACTAAAATAGAAGAATTTCCCATTATAATATACTATATTACATATATATATTTATTCGCCATGGGTGAATAGGCGGCAATATAAATTCAATAAATAAATAAGAGCAGCAGGCCTATTATTTGGAAGCTCAGCCTTATTTTGCAATTCATGAAATGATATAGATTTTTTTTTTCATTTTTAACACTGTTAAATTCCTCTCACGTTTTATGATTATATTATGTCTCCATGTGAATATTCTTAAAATATGGAAGTTAGAAGTAATGGAAACATCTGTTACTCAGGTACAATTTTCCTACTGACCAAAAAAAAGCAAATACTGGTAGATGGCAAAAGATTTTAGCAGATGGTAATCCTGGCTGACTTAGATCTCTTCTGCAAAGCTTATTTAAAGGGCTCTTTCTCAAGACCGTGTTGATCTGAATTGCTAGGCTCCTAAATTGTACTGGCCCCATACCCAAACCTGGTTCAGCCATAATTGATACTGCCCTTACAGATTTAATGCAGAATACGTTAATGTAAGCAATTTTCTTGACATCATTTCTCCTCCTACCAAACAGTACCTGCTGGAAGGAAAAGCAATCACTCTCCTGTCCATATATGGTTGGGGCCGGGAAAATGTAACTGAATGCCTGAGATAGAAGATACCCATGTTTCCCTGAATATAAGACCTGATCTTATATTTTGGGGGACTCCAAAACAAGCATCAGGGCTTATTTTCGGGGGACATCTTTCCCCCCATTTCTTGTTTGTTTGCGGCTACAATGGGGTAGGAGGCTCTATGGCATGCTAGTGCCACTGCCACAAAGTGTGGGGGGGTGAAGCTGCCCCACGCACTCCACATTGACTTACCTCAGGGCCCCCGCAACTAGACCATCCACACCAACAACTGCCTCGCGGAGGCAGCACCAGCAGCCATGTCCAGTTGGTCTCCACGTGGTTGCTGGCCCACTTCTGTTTGCTCGCAGCTGCAACAGAGCAGAAGACTGAACGACATACCAGTGCCATAGCCACGAGGTGGGGAGGAGATACTGTGTTGCAGCTGCAAGCAAGCAGAAGTGGCCAGTGACCATGTGGGTTCCTGCTGGACATGGCTACTGGCACTGCTGCTACAAGGCAATTGTCAAGGTGAGGATGGCTTGCCTGCGGGGGCCCTGAGGTAAGTCGATGCAGGGTGTCTGGTGCAGCTTCACCCCCCACCTGCCTCGCTTCACCTCTTGTCAGTGCTACAGTGAGCACCCAGATGGAATGAACAGCCAGCCAGCTGTTAAGTAGGGCTTATTTTGGGGGTACAGCTTATATTAGGCACATGTAAAAATCAGGATTTATTTTGGGGGTAGACCTTATTTTCGGGAAGACTTAGTATATCCACTGTTCAAATTCCCTGGGGAATAGATTGCAAACATAGTAGTGTCCCCAATCTTCTTCCTACTTCATTTCCTTTCCTTTTCCATACCTGCAATATGTCACCTGGAATGTTTTTGGATACTGGTTTAGTATACTTTTAAGTGAGTACTAAGTTCAGAAATAGTCCAAATGACAAACTGAAGGCATAATAGAGGGCTTTCAAGAAGGGTTGGGGGACCCTCACTTCAGCCTGAATTCAAGGCTTAATACCTGCTGGACTAACAAAAGTGGAGGTTGTATTTGGGTAATATACAAAGGAGCCCTCAGTCAGCACAACCTCCAAGATTAGAGCTCCAAGAGAACTGTAGAACTAACAAGAAGCACTTTTCTGGTATCATCTGGAATAATCTGGAATAATCTGGAACAGGCCATGTTAAGAGTTGGCAGAAATGTACAATCCCTTCTCCTCCAATAACAAACACATGCCATGCAAAAACCCTTGTTGACAGACAGCATTTTTTTTAATATACTTTAAAAAATGGGCCTAGTTTTTTTCCAAAAAAGCACTATGCTGCACATGTAAGAAGCCCACAAGTTTTTATAAACATCTCAAAAACTGTTCTTCAGGCATTACACAGGCAGTTTTCAAGCAGTATAGGCCCAATAGATATAGAGGGCAGTGCCCCCTGACTAGAGGCCATGCCTCCCAGCTCATGACCACAACATTGACAAACCACCCTATAACATGTCCATGACAAAAATTATGTTGGGACGAGAGAACTGGAACAGCTAAGGATAATTTTAATTCTTTGGGCTTAGTGGTGGGACAACGGCATTGCCATGGAGCAATGCCATGTAAATATTCTTAGCAGGGCATCTTATTGTTATGAGTACAAGAATATAAGTATGAGTCCACAGTATTCTCCACTCAATTGTGAGCCATAGGAATCTAAATCAGCATAGTGAACAGGAGCTAGATTGAAATACTAAACACATGCTCATTCTCTGCCTAGGCAAGCACAGATTTAACATCTGTCAGAACTTGCCCTCTGCCCTCTTCATCTGCCCAGGCTGGAAGAAGTGTCAGGTAACAAAGAAGATAAGCTCTTTACCTCCATAACAACTGCTTTGTAGGATCAGAAATTTGGAAATTGAGTCTCCTCCTCTTTCATCTTCATCTCTCCCCGGCTGAGAGGAATAGTAAAAGAAGAGAGGGTGACCCATCTCAAATATCTGATAGGTGCAGCACAGCTAAATCCATGTTTGGAAACATCCTGACCATGGTTGAAAACTTTTCCTACACTGTAAAATCCTTTCCACTGTGCTTATAGATTGTTTAGGTCAGCTCTTCCACTTCTCCTGACATCTCCTCCAGCCAACCTTACGTAACAGCTGGCAAGCACTGGAGAGTTGTGTGCTTCAATGATATGACTCTCATTATCTCACTATCCCTTTCTGCTGCAAAGCCAAGCAGGCTACACTATGCTCTCCTACTACCACATACACCTGTCAGACTAATGTAGGGTCAGATCATTAAATCTGTATTAAAATTAGCCCAACTAAATTATCAGATGTAGAACGAAGTACTGTGTGAAAGTACTGTGTGACTTTCTCTCCTGATAAATTACTAGCCACCTCTCAGCTTGCTCCTTTGCACCAGTCACCTATTAGTTGGTTGATGTATCTTTTAGTTTTTTATGGGGGACCTGAGGGAGAGCCATAGGCCTCAGCAAAATAGTTCTGAAGGAAAGATCTGGAGGGACCAGAAGAGTGGGTATGTGCCTGCACCACTGCACCAGCCTAAAATAGTTAATGGGAAGTTGGCTGACCCCACCAACCCTATGGAGCATTTGACTGTACAACTGATGAAATGACTGAAATGTCTCCAAATGTATGCATTGCAGAAAATACCTTGGAATAAGAAGGAAAAGTATAATTTAATACTAGAACAGTTGGGGATTATTTAAGGTTGATTCAGGATGGCTTGAAAATCAGATAAAGGCAGATCAGGGGGACCAAGTAGAAAAAAAGAGGGTATCAGAGCATGTTTGTGTCATGGTTAGGTGCAAGTGGGGAAAAACTCAGTTTGGGAACAGTAGCTCTTGGTTTAAGCCTGGATAGGTTGGGGTTTGGGCCTAATTAGTATCGGGATAGGAGATCAGCAGCATTATAGGTTAGGCTGGCAAATCAAAAAGCTGGAAGAAAATAATAGTAAACTATGTTCATATGTTTGTCAAGGAAACAGAATAAGTTCAATGAGATTGCACTGTAGGTGATGATGATGATTAGCATATGGCATTGTTATAATAGGCAGGAAACCACAGTGCTACCACAGTAGTAGTAGTTTGGCTCGCCAAGATACCAGCCCTGTCATACAATATGCTTATGTGCTTCTCAGGTGTTTCACAGGAGGGCAAGCTAGCTTCACACCAGAGATAAAAGATGAGCTTTCCTCCCTTCCTGGAGCTGCCTGACAAATAGACACCGCACCGGGAAGACTCAGAACCCTCAGGAATCTGACTGCCTGCACAGAGCACCAGCTTATCTCCTCATTGAAGTGGTCCTATCTATTTTCTTATATAGAATATACTTTCTAACTGTTAGCTGGACAAAAACTGAGGACATAACAGGAGTTCACCCTGCCATGAAGTGCTTGGGCTCGAACCGCCATAGCTGAGACAATCCAGCATCATTAAGCCAGTGAGCTACCATGCCTCATGCAACAGAAGATAAGGGAATATGACTAGTAAGTAACCAAGAAAGAGGAAAAGTTAAACTCAGCTGCTACCAATCTAAGTTTACCTCTTGTGAATTCATAAACGTGACCATTAGAAAGAAGCGAAAGGAAATTTAGGATTCGTTACAAGAATAGTTCATCCTGGAGGGATGCAATCCCTAATGTCTGGTGCAAACAGAGACCCTCCACAGTCTTTGACTGATGCTTTGGGTTAAATGTAGAACAGCAAGACAAAGAGACGGCAATAAAAATGATTTATTTAAAAGCTCATAAATCAGTGCTGTGCCATTGAACAAGGAGAACCCTCCATTAGTGGCTGATTCTCTCTGACCCCCAACCCCCACCCATTCTCTCTTTCTTATACCTCTTATGTTTATATGATACCTGATGGATGTCAAAATGCAAGCTGCTTTCTCGCAAATCACCAACTCTGAAACTTAATGAAGACCCCATGCTTGGAAGTATTAAGCTGAAGGCAGGATGATGGGGGGGGGGAACCCCTGGAAGTGCCTAAGAAAGAGTACAGAGAGAGGGAGGCTTAGTAGGAGTTAGCTGATATAAACTGAGCTAGATATATGCAAGCATTATTTTCCCCTTTCCGGGATACATCTGGGGATAAAACATTTGCCTCAGCTTTTTAGCAACTCTGATCATTTGTCATCATCACCCACAAAAGTCAGATTACAGAAGAGGACAAGGATGCCTCCCAGTGGCCATTCAAGAGCAGCAACGTTTGCAAGGGAAGGAAATCAAGATGCGATGGAAGTCTACCATGAATGAACAATTTGTTCACGATTATAGGCAGTGTTTCTCAATCTTAGCAGCTTGTATGGACGTCAACTCTCAGAATTCCCCAGCTAGCTAGCTGAGGCCCACGTATCTTCAGACTGTTAAGGTTGAGAAACACTGCTGTACGCCTTTCTCCACTTGTTCTTAACTGTATCAACAAATGAGTCCTAGCAAAAAGAAACTTGCCATGATGTTGATCTGATCCCCAGCCCCAGCATTAGTTATCTTTAACTGAACTGGGGCTAAGGAAGGGCTTTCTCCCTTATTCTAGTTCCATCAGATGGGCAGCCTTAGCTACCTTGAGGGAAATCAGGTGCCCGAAGTGGGTTGAAAGAGGCAACAGAAGTAGAATAGGGACCATCAACATGGGCTGCAAATTTCATGCTAGGTCTTCATGTTTAATAATCAGAATGAACATAAATTATCTTATACACAATTACTACTTTCTTACCCATACAACTGGTATTTCCAAAACAACTACGAAAGGATAGCTGCACTATTCAGAACTCTAATTTATTTATTTTTTAAATAAGCTATTATTATATTCATAACTTTTATGTTGCAATGGAACTTTAAAATTTCATGTTGCTGTATTCAATGCAATATTGTTTACCTGTTGCTTTTTTTAATTCTAAACATTTATTTTCAATTTTAAAGTATTTATCAGCTATCCACAATCTTATTAAATAAACAGTCTCTTTAAATATAAATAAGTAATTTGTGTTAAAAAGATTTAAAAGACTACTTAATTGTAGCCTTTAAAAATCCCAAGGGCTATCTCCTTGATTGATAATTTGCCTTTTAACTGATTAACTCAAAGATTTAATTAAATCTAAATAGATCTGTATATTTTCTGAAAAATAAATGCATCTATGTGATGACCATCATAATGTATTTGAAAGTAAAACCACATCTATTTCTTATCACAGTAATATTCTTAAGCCAAAATAATCCTAAAAATAAAGTGTATTGCACATCAAAATTTATTTTAACCAAGAAAGCTACTAAATTGGTTTAATTATGTAAAAATTACAAGTCTTCCTAAAATATTATTTGAATAGCATCAAATTTTTCCTTCATTAATGTGAAGGCACATACTTTTGACCTTTTAGGTACAATATTACATCCACAAGGTCAAACCACACCAAAAATGAATTTATCCTTGAGTCTCCTATCATTTTTAGTTTTAACTTTCAAACAGTTTAAAACTGCTGATGTAATTTGACACTAGTCCGAAGTAAATTCTTTAATTCTGTACAGAAATAAAGTATGAAATATATTCCTTCCCGCCTATGTGTGTTTTTTGGCTACTTGTATCAGACGAAAAATACCAACCAGCTTTAGGCTAGGCCAACACTAGGACAAGGATCATAAAAGAAAGGGTATCTGGAAAAACATTCATAGTGGATGTATCAGCATAAGCTGACAAAAACTGAAGCTGGATGGAGAGGATAATAGTATTAGTAATTATCAAGATTCTCCATTGGTGACATACAAGTTCTATGATCCTTAGCCCTGCAAAGTCTATTATTCAAGTAGTCACCCATCTATGTTATATCAGAGAAGTAAGATCCATGAAAAGCAATAGCCACAATAGTCTCAGTTTGCAGCCATTCCATCCTATCGCTTTGCCCAAGGTCAAAAGGAGGAATTAACCATAGCTTAAAATTTTCCTGTCCAGTGATGTACCAAACTCTGGTTTAAATCACCAATTCTAGAACAAACCTTCATTACAAATTTGAAATAAGCAGTTTTCTTATCCACTATTTAATCTAAGGTCCACAACTGGGTATCATGCTAGACCAGGGATCTCCAACCTTGGCAACTTTAAGCCCGGAGGACTTCAACTCCCCAAATTCCCCAGCCTCCAGGCTTAAAGTTGCCAAGGTTGGAGACCCCTCTGCATTATTGTTTATGGCAGGGGTGTCAAACTAGTGGCCCACGGACCAGATACATCACATGCTGGCCATGCCCATGCCTGATTTAGTAAAGGGGGGGGGAAGTCACAATATGTCACATGACGCCATGACGTGAGTTTGACACCCCTGGCTTATGGTATTACATCATACCTTTTCATTCTAGGTTTCTAGATCTGCACTACAAAAGAATGGATGCTACCTCTGGTAGCCTTAATAAAGCATTTTCATGGGCTTGGAGTAATAATCCAAAACTTAAGAGCAAGGCTGCCAAGTAACATAGGGCTGCTTATCATCTTGGCTCTTTACGGCTTTGAATGTTGGTTGTTGCTGAGCAAAATGCCTAATAGTATTGTGCTCACATTCTGCTTTGGTCTTTTCAGAGGCACCAAGTTAGCTACTTTGGATTTTTGATTACATAGCTTTTAGATCAGCAAGGCTCTTCTTTAATCGCTTAAAAACAAAATGGGGTCCAGCCCCTAACATGCAGTTGTGAGAAACCAAACACGGTAGTGAAGATAGCCTCTTGCCACTGATATTAGTATCAGAATCAATCATTCTTGTTCCTGGTGAGACAGGTGAGTGTATTATGCCTCCCAAAGGTGCTCAGTCAGCAGATCCCTTGGCTTCTTTTTTTTTCTATGCTCTATTCCTAGAAATGTTGTTCTCTCAGCAATATGTTGAAGTAAAGAAGGCAATTTTCTGCCTTTTCTTCATTTTTAATGGAAGCTATATAATGGCCAATTGCTTTGATTCTGTCTACTTAGTGCTTAATGGAGGTTTGAACCACAGTCAGCTAAAAGAGAAGGGGGGAGAGGAGGGGGTAGTGGTGAACAGATGGAGATAGAAATGCCATCAAAGGCATCATTTTGTATGTGATATTTTTTCTTACAGGGTCTCAGGTGGATCAGAGAACTATCCAGTGATATTCTGCTCATATTTACAGTACAAGTATCACTGTCTTCCTTATTGACTCGGGAATGATGAGCAATGGAAACAAATATTTTTATTTTCTGATTAAAAAATCTTCTTTGTAATTAAAGTTCAAACCTTTGAACAACACTAAGAGTTGACTGAATTAACTATTAGAGTAGTCTCCCTTTACGGTCTCAGGACTCTGTCTTATCTTTTATTATAGTTTTAAATGTTGTAATTAGAAAATATTATAAAGTGGCAACCAGCAGGCTGCGCAGTGCTAAATTTTAGCATCATACACATATACAGGAATGTCTCTGGATCCCACATACATTTTATGGGTGTTGAAAAATGGTAAACAGTGGAAACCCGGGACTTTGAAAAAGAGACCATTTGATTAGTAAAATTAAAGATAAATTAGGAGTAATAAATAAAACACTTAACTGTTTCCTTTGGTAGCTATTTTGTAAATAGGAAAAACTTCAGCATGATAGTCCTCTTCTGAGAGCATTTAAAAATGCTAATAAAACTTCACAGATGCTCAGCAAAATGTTTAGCTTGTTCTTTACTAACTGGTAAATACTAAACTAAAGCAAATCAAGCAGGTATTTTCTAACAAATACCTGTCAATTTGATTTTAAGCAGGATAGTGTCATTTTTATTAAATGGAAATAGAGGTAGCAGGAGGAAATTATGCTCCCATTTTAGATCTCTAGGATCTGATGTGAAAATACTTTCTACTCAGTTGGCTTAGTTGGTGTAATTCAGAGGAAGCAGCAAAGTATGGGGATGCTAAAAGAAATTAAGGACCATTTCACCTCTTCTTACCCTTGGATGAAAACACAAAAGATCTAGTCGCCCCAAATTGGTCTATCTGATTTGTAGGTGCTTTCTTGAAAATACTGCATTGTCTTACTGATTGCAGTATATTTATATCATTTTCCAAGGAGTTTCCTTGGCTTTGGATCTCTTTTTAGTTTTCACCTTGAAACAACTGAAATAAGGCTATGTTACAGGTGAACTGGATGATTTTTAAAGTTAACCTATGTCCTATTACAAAACAAAATTTCTCACTAGATTCTAAATGTCAAATTAGTAAACAATAAAGAAAAATCTACTAAAAGCCACTAGTGACATAAGTGTTTGGTTAGGAATCATATACCTTTGTAAATAATTAAACAAGGATTGTGCAACTTTTAATGAGACAATTGTTGCCATTGGGCTTAGATGAACTGGGGGTCATATTCCAAAGTGATTCAGTTTAAAAACTAAATTCAATTTCATTTGGATTTGAGTGTATTTAAATTCAATTAAATATATTTAATTTTTCTCTAGTTTTATACTATTACCACATAAAAATTTCTGATGATTTGGGGCTTTATCTGATGTTACACCCAACTCTGGGCCTCAGATTGTAACCTCTTTCAGGTATTTGCTATTAAAGCCAACACATGACTATTTTTCAAAACTTCCAAGCAACAGCAAAAGCTATAGACAAAAATATCTGTGACTATCTCTCCAAGTATGCGATGGAGCAATTAGCTGTTTTTCCCCATGATATAACAGAGACTCTGCTCAATAAATACATTCTGCATGAATGAACAGGGCAATACATAAAAGTACACAAATGAAAGAAGTTTGCAACTTTAGTCCCAAGCTCTCTTCTAGAGCAGAGATTCCCAATTCCAGGTCCGTGGCAATTCCAGGTCCGTGGCATGCCAGAAACTGGGCCACGTAAAGAAGCAAAGGCCCACCCACAAGATGCAGGCAGCACAGAAAACTATGCCCCTCGGGTCCACAGAAAAACCTTTCTCTGCGGAATCGGTCCCTGGTGCCCCAAAAGTTAGGGAGCCATAGTTCCAGAGAATTATCTATGTCAGAATGTAATCCTCTTAACCTTTGTATTTTAAGTATTATGCTTTAAATGAGTAAACTTTATTTTTCCTCCTGAAGGAAAACTAATGGGTGAGAGAAAAAGAAAATACAGTGATGTTTAATATTGGCTATCCATTCATTGGAATATGATCATTGTTCATTGAAAACTGTTCTCTTGATTAAACATATAAGCATCATGAATCTATTGGTACAAGGGCTATGATCTGATGCACTGAATGCAGATTGTCACAATTTGTATAGAAGGGGGACAACCCCTATACTTCTGTATGCATAGATATAAATTATTGTAATGAAAAGCAAATATATCATCTTGATCTTTTAATTAAATATTTCTTTGAAAAAATGTTTCCTTCAATTTAGCTAACCACTTAAAACATTGAACGCAGTAGCTGTAGTTTAAATTTTTATTTTTGAATTATAGTTCTTGAAGGAGCCTAGAATATGTGACCAATCAAATTTTCTGGATTCAAATTATATTTGAAGCATAAATTAGTCACATCAGCTATGTTATATTTACATGACATCTTAATTAAAGTCATATGGTTGTATGAACCTGTATCAACTTGGAGAAAAAAAATCAAAATGAGGGGTAACTTATCTTTGCACATTAAAGTATCTTTATATATTGAAAACAAGAATACCTTTCAGCTTTTAGATGAAATAGCACTTCCCAGTGCTAAGGTTGCAGAAGCAATGTTGCTCGTTAGTTTGCATATAGTGTTCATACTTTTATAATACAACCATACACCATTTAAAAAAGATGTTAAGTAAATTTGGTAGTTGAAATTAGGAGTAATGGGTTGCCAAGTAAATGCCTGGAGAAAAGGCATGACTTAAATCTAATTATTAAACTGATAAGAACAGATACACTTGATCTTAGCCAAAAGGCCGAGAAGCGATAAATCTAATTATTAATAGAACTACACCAAACTGCAAACCTCACTGTGCTATCTGTGGTTAAACTCTCATTCACACCCCATACATTTCATAAACATGGTTAAGTAAACCATGAGTTATGTCACATGAACATTTCTTTTTAATCCCACTCCATATTCTTAAAACACGTGTAGGACTTCCAGCAACGAAACAACAGGGGTGGGGGAGGAAATGTGTTCCGTATACATCATTCTTCTCTTTGCTACATCAACTCCAAAAAATGGCATATTCGCGCTCTAAGCACGAAATTCTTCATATCCAAACGGAAGGGGGGGCGGGAATTCACCCACTCCCTCGTGCTTACCGCCTGGCTCAGTTTAACCTGCGTACCATTCCCATGAAGCCCTGCGGCGTGCGCCAATAGGAAAGGGCGGGCCTTTGTATCGCGGTGCCGTTCGGGATTCGAAGTTTAATTTTGCTCGTACACGCCCCATGGTGCTGAGACTATTGTTTTTGTCTTTACCGTAGAAAGAACTACGAATCCCGTCAGGCACTGCCCCAGCTAGCAAGGGCCGACGTTCGGGTGCGCCTTGTGCGTAAGTACAGAGGGAGCAGGTGGGTCGGTGGAGTCTTCATGTGGAGGTCAATTTTTCCTTAGGAGGTGAGTTATGCCTAAGAATCGGTGAGCTTTCCCTTCTTTTCCCTTCTTTTCCCTTCTGCTGAACGGGGTGTATCCTTTGTTGTGAAATAACTGCGGAAAATTTAGCAAAACGCGGGGTTGTGAAATGCAAAAGCATGCTTGAAAAGAAATTCTGATATTTGTATTTTGCTGGAATGGATGCGGTGCAGAATTATGGCAAATGAACGTTTTGAGCCTAAGAAGGAAAAGCACGATCACAAAATGGAGAAATGGCTGAAGTGGTAAGGGGATTTGGGGGATGGGCGGATTCGGGAAATGAATCGCACATTCTCGTGTAGTCTTCTAGAACCAGGATGAAGCAAATGGTTGGGGGTATATCTATTTCAGTAGAGATAGAGGATTTGCAAAAGGGCGGGTTCCTGACAAAGGGAGAAGATATAGCGGACAAATTGCCTAGAATAAAAGCTGCTATGGAAATTTTATTAAAACACATTCAAGAGCTTTGGAAAAGACTAACATCTTAAAAGAGTTCTGTTCACTAGACTTAATTCAGTAAAAAAAATTAAAACTGTCTTTGGGAAATAGGATAACAGCCTTGTATGGCCAATACAGGATTCTAACAATTAGACAGTTAGGCCTGCTTATTCATTTGCCAGTTTAGTCTTCTTAATGTGTTTGCTAATTGCTCTATGTCAGAAAAAATGAAGCTAGACTAATTGGAGCAGACTGTCTTATCTTAATATTCTTTCATCATTTGTATTCAATAAGAACATTTTATCCTAGGATTAAAGAGTAAATTTTAAAGATTAAATCTACTACTTAACACCCTTAATTCTAGGTTCTGATATTCCTGAATATAGGATAATAAGTTTTTGGAAATGCTCTACATACATACAGGGCAAGATATTACATTTGGAAAATTGCTAGGGCTGTCCAGCAATCTGGATTCAAAGAGGAAAAAGATGATTTGGGCATTCACATTGCACATTCAAAAATATTTTAACTCAATCATTTCCTGAAATCACATGATTTCTTTAAAGATATATCAGCATTCTAATAATTTCCCCCCTTAAAGTCTGGATTGTTGTATATTATTTCAGGGAATGTATCTTAAATTACCCAAATAGCATTCTTAAGTAACTAATGCATTCTATGAAGATTTTTTTAAAAAAAAAATGGTTAGGAAGCTGCTCTTTATGCAGAAGTATCATCTGCGAAGCCATTTCTTTGCTCCAACCTCTTATTACTGGATTTTTTCCTCTACTTGCATAGGTGTGATTGTGTCAGAAAACAGAAGCAGGACTTATATTGACACTAATGGCTTCCAAAATTTTTGAGACTGTGGGCAAACTCGGCTTGGGACTGGCAATTGTTGGGGGCGTTGTCAACTCTGCTCTATATAATGGTAAGGAAGACTTTCTCTGCAGGACATTTTCTTTCCTGTGAGATAAGCAAGTAAATATTAAGATAGGAATTGATGAAATATGATAATTTCAGCTTGTGTAGTAATGATTTTGT
The DNA here is from genome assembly GCF_049901735.1 of Notechis scutatus. Taxonomy (NCBI): domain Eukaryota; kingdom Metazoa; phylum Chordata; class Lepidosauria; order Squamata; family Elapidae; genus Notechis; species Notechis scutatus. The sequence continues at coordinate 99,707,958 of NC_142025.1, read as the reverse complement.
TTAAAAAACTCAAGTCCATATTCTTAGAAGATTCTCTGTCAAAGAACTTAAAAACAAAACTACAGAATATAACAGTTCATTTTTTCCCCTCTTCTACTGTGATGGCTGGAAGAATTACAGTTCTACCAGAATTAAGCCTATAACCAAAGCCCTCCAGATCCAAATTTTCTCCTGGGGCAGTTATCCTTCTTTAGCCATTAAAAATATTTTTCTAACTCATGTAGAAAAGTCTCACCAGGTGGCAGCACCCTTTGACCTTCCCTGATCTTGAAGAAGCTAAGCATGGTAGATACAGGCAATACTTTGATGGAAAAACACTAAGAAATCTCATGACAGTAAGTTAGACAGGCTGGAGAGCTTGCAAAAAAAAACCTAGAAGTTAATTATTTTTAGTAATTAAAGTTAAGTGTTTTAAAAGCCCTTTTGCACTGTTGCCAAGAAAACAATGAATGAATGCAATCACCAAGAGTTGCACTTCACTTAAAGTAGATTTCACTGTACCTTTATATTTTCAAGATACTGGTACAAAGATATGAATGCATGCTGAAAAGACCCAGTCTCTAGTGTCTTGATTCTGATAATATCCAAGAGAGTTTCTAAAATTAATGCTGAAACAAGTAGTAGCTTATTTCAAAATTTTAGGAGATTAAAGGACAATAACAATTTAAATACAGAAACAAGTAGCCAATGTGATTGGCACACAACAGTGAACTATGATCTGAATGCCTGGCTCCTAACGTTATTCAAGCAGCCTATACTAATTGAAATTTCCAAACTGTCTTTAAAAGTACATTGGTTAAAAAATGAATCATAATGGTTCCTCAAGCAGCCATAGTTTGTGGTACAGCATAAGCAGATCAATTCCTTGTGGGATATAGTGTGGAGACTTGTGGTGAGTCTTTTTAAGTAATTAAGTAATTTTCCCAAATTGTGCATTTTGTCTTTGAGAAAAAAAGCAGTTACTGAGCAAATGAAAATCAGAGGACAGCATAATTGTCTTATCCTTTTCCCAAATATTATCTAACCACTTTTCTTAAACATAGTTTCTCGGTCTGATTTAACTAGTGGGGTTGAGATACAGTATCAAAAGAAAAGACATTAACAAGTTTCAGAAACCTCAAGATTTCCAGAAATGGAAGAGAGGAAAATAAATGGAGAAAAATGTTCTAGGTGAGATGATTTTTGGACATTGGCTGGGAAGATTGCAAATGGTAATCACGTGACTTGGGATACTAAAGCCATTGTAAATGCATGCTGGTTGTGCCAAGTACTTGAATTTTGATCACATGACGGGAAACTACAGTGACATTTTAACGTTGGACATTACATGAATGGTTCTAAGTAGAAGACTATCTGCAGTCTGACATTAGTCACATAAAACTTCCTTAGCAAGATGTTTTTCATATGCTTTAGAATATACCTCACAGTGCAATTTCTGATGGTTGTAATATTTCAGGATTGAGGAACAGCTGTCTTAATTAGTGAGGCAGATGATTATGATACAAAATAAAGATAAAATCTAAAGGAATTGATTTTTTTACATGATCTGATATAAACAAGAGCATAGAGAAGCTATCATTTCATGGAAGAACAAATCATTGTATATAAAACATTCTAGATTTAGTCACTAATGTCTTTAATCAGATTCAATTGGACTGGAGTTTAAGGAGTACTGGCAGAATTATAAGTAATCCAGTCTTAAGATGCTTTGAACTGGTCAGTTAATTATGTAATTAACACAACTGTGGTGCTCCTCCATTTTTCTCTGATAGAACAATTTGTTGCATTTAGCCACAGACCTACCAAAACACATGAACTGAAGATTATTATATTTCAACATATAATAATGGCAGGGAATGAAATGAGCTGTAGTTCTATGTATCCAGTGAGGACCTGATTGGTGAAAGCAATCATTTGGGAATAATAATACAAAAAGAACATGCTCTAAAGTATCTGGGAGGAACTCTGGACTTCACACTTGCCTTTAAGAACCATTGTTTTAATATCAAACAGAAAATACTTGCTAGGAGTAGCATTTGGAGGAAATAATGGGCATAATTTGGGATGCCCAACCACACACATTAAGAACATCTGTATTTAGCCCCAAAAATTTTGCCAAGAAAGTGCTGCGCAGAATGTGTGGGTTATAGCAACATCCACAGAAACACACCTACTATATGGCCATCAATCTCCGAAGGTCGAGGCTGAGAACAAGGAACAGTTTTCTCAAAACTTCCCTCGTAGGAAGATTGAAGGACAATCTAAGAAAACGGGGCTTCCCTGTAGAACACGGGTGCCAAACTCGTGGGGTCATGTTGCCATCTTGTGATGTATTGCGATATTTTTTTGTGGAGCTGGGGTGGGCGTGGCGTATCTGGCCCGCAGGCCACCAGTTTGACACCTGCCGTAGAAGAATGTGGAGAAGAACAACCCACCTCACACATACTATGGTGCTTACAACGTCCTTAAACATCTATGGAAGAAGACCTCATCTTGGCAAGAGAAAACAATGTCAACGTGGTTTGACAAATACCATTTAGTTTTAATCCTATTTATTTTATATACTGTTCCATTTTCCCTGCTTTTCTTGCAGGAAAGGATCCATTCAAAGTTTGAATTTTTTTTCCCTGTTTGCAGTGGATGCAGGCCACCGGGCTGTCATATTTGATCGATTCCAAGGTGTTCAAGACATAGTGGTGGGAGAAGGAACCCATTTTCTTATTCCTTGGGTTCAAAAGCCAATACTGTTTGACTGTCGTTCCCGCCCTCGCAATGTGCCTGTAATCACTGGGAGCAAAGGTAAGCGGTGACGCAAATAGCTATCGCAATAGCACTTAGACTTATATACCACTTTACAGTACCTTACAGCCCTCTCTAAGCTGTTTATAGAGTCAGAATATTGCCCCCAACAATCCAGGTTCTCATTTTACCGCTTTCAGAAGGATGGAAGCCTGAATCAACCTGGTGAGATTTGAACTGCCAAATGCAGGCAGCCAGCAGTCAGAAGTAGCCTGCAGTACAGCATTCTAAACGCTGCACGACCACAGCTCCTGATTCTATTTTTATTAATGGAATGGAGAGCTGGAGCTAGGTAATTGGACACGTAAAGCTAAAGCTTATAGTAGCATCTGGCAGATCTTCATCTCAAACTAAGACGATTTGCACTTGGTTAATACTTGAATGACAGATCACCAGGAAGTCACAAGAAGATAAAGTAGATATTAGTGGCAAGCCACTTTCGTATCCCTGCCATGAATATTACATGGCTTCAACAGTATCTTTTAATGAAAACTTATCACTAGAACAAATGATCCTATTATATTTCTATTGAAACACATCTGCTTGTTATCCTTCTCTTCTCCCTGTTTCCCCCCTCCCCACACTCCTACATTTTGGGGGAAGAGGAAGGGGCAGTGATTTGCAGATCATATTACCTGGTTTGTGATATTTTTTTCTTTCTCTCCCTGGGTCCTACATCTCCTAATGGAGTAGGACAATAAAAACTAGCAAGATTTACTAGATAGATAGGATTGGAGTAAGGGGAGGAACCCAATTGAGATGGTCATCCTTATCTTTACTAAAGTTGACTAAAAGCGTTTAGAAGAGAAAAGTGAGCTAGATTATTCGGTAGCAGATCATGCTTTATTTGCCTTCCAGGCAATTGTATATGCAGGGCTTATCTAAGTATCTTCTGGATGACTATACTGATGGAATTCTGGAAGTTGTGGTCCCAATAGACTCCTAAAATAGGTGTGGGAAGCTTGGGATAGGCTCAGAACAGCTTCCTTCTTCATTTATAAATATGTAACTGCTACGATCTGCTTCCTATCTTCTGGGTAGATCTACAGAATGTGAATATCACACTCCGAATCTTGTTCAGGCCAGAGATGACACAACTCCCCCGGATTTTCACCACTATTGGCGAAGATTATGATGAACGAGTATTGCCTTCCATCACAACTGAGATCCTCAAATCTGTGGTGGTAAGAGAGAGTAGGATAAGACCATGTCCCCTCCTCTTGTAAGCCTAGGCATTATTTTCACAATTCTAATGCTTCATTTAGTGGGATGCTACAAAGGATAGGGACTGATTCATTTTATTTGTGGAGCCAATTATTCCTTCTGTCTATCAAAACTTTCTAATTCTGTTTCCTTCCTTTTCTGTGTTTGTGGACATATTCTTGTGCAGCCCATAAAAGCTCTGTCTCCTGTCACTTTCACATATGGGCATTGCATTTTTTTTTCCTTTGAAGGAGAAAAGGAAAAAGAGGAAGGCATATTACAAGGAATATTCAGGAATTATATTAATCCAGTACACTCTAGAGCAGTGATAGTCAACCTGGTCCCTACCGCCCACTAGTGGGTGTTCCAGCTTTCATGGTGGGCAGTAGGGGTTTTGTCCCCTACTTTATAAATCACCATTACTGTGGAACCGGTTGGCGGTTAGAGAAAACTTTACTACTAACGGAGATACAAAAGTGAGTGGTAGGTATAAAAAGGTTGACTACTCCTGCTCTAGAGCAAATGGTCTGTAGAGATTCTCAGTCATCCAGGTCATGGTTGTCCCAAAGATGCTTTTTCAGGAGGCAACTGGACCAGAGCAGTTTGCAGGAACTGAACACTAAGAGGAATACAAGGCATCACATTAAAAAAAAAACTTGGAGAATTAGAGGCATGAACTTGAAAGTGTGTATATATTATGGTGATGAGACTTTACCACTTAGTGTCTGTGCAGTAAGATCTATGTTGTATTCACTCCTACTTCTTATTTAGTAACCTCTTCCTTTATCTGATCCAGTCTTATTCCCTCATTTCCCATCCTTGTTATCTCATTGATAACTTCTTTTTCTTCTTTTTATTCACGCTCTCTATTGGAACAAATTAATAGATTGTCAACGTGTAAGAATGATTTGAAAGTGTGAAAGAGTGAAGTTGAACATGAAATTCAAGATTAATTTTTATAAAGATATAGAGAAATAATTTCAAACAGTTTTATTTTTTAAAAAAATATGCCTGCCCTTTTTTATAACATGGCTTTTGACAGATCTATATGCTTATATACACATTGATGTGACATATTCCTACCTTTATTAGAAAAAGAGATAATGAGGTTTGTAATCCAAGACATACTGGGGATACCAGATTGGAGTTCATTTCCAATGAACAGAAGAACCCAATTGGTTCAGTTTGAATCCAATCCAGACTGACCTGCTATTTCCCATAGGAGCAGTTGATGCCTGTGGGAAGACTATCACTGAAATAGCAAGAAAATAATGCTTGTTATTAAATGTGCATAATAGTTGTTCATGGGCTAAAATACTATCTGATTTAGGATTAAACTTTAATGAATCAGTAGTTCTAATTTTAGCTTTGCTGTCTGTTCTAAGTGCTGCTTTGCATATGTCATTATTCCAGGCTCGCTTTGATGCTGGGGAGCTAATCACACAAAGAGAGTTGGTTTCCAGACAAGTGAGTGAAGACCTCACAGAAAGAGCAGCAACATTTGGACTCATTTTAGATGATGTTTCCTTGGTAAGAGGCATTCTGCATCAATAAACTGTATCAATAAGCTGTGTAATTTTATATATATATATATATATATATATATATATATATATATATATATATATATATATATATATATATATATATATATATATATATATATATATATATATATATATGTTTTCTGAGGTTCTCGGGGTATTTGTATGTGGATCTTTGGTTATTCGGGTTTTCCCGCGTAAGATTGGAAGTATCTAGGCAACGTTTCGATGAAGTCTCATTCATCATCTTCAGGCTTCTGTCTTCAGCTCTGTGCTTCTCACTCTGAGAAGCACAGAGCTATCAGGCTTCTGTACGGACACAATACAGAAGCCTGATGATGGCAGATGAGATTCTGCTGAAACGTTGCTACAACTTTAAAAGAACTACAATGACGTGGGAGAATACCCGAATCCAAGCCGAACACCATCCATGTAAGTACCGCGAAACTTAAGAAAACTAATATAATTATATATATATATATATATATATATATATATATATATATATAGATAGATAGATAGATAGATAGATAGATAGATAGATAGATAGATAGATAGATAGATAGATAGATAGATATAGATATATATATATATAGATAGATAGATAGATAGATATAGATATATAGATATAGATATAGATATAGATATAGATATATCGATATATATAATATATCGATGTCGATGTGAGGAAAAATCGATGTCGATGAGAGGAAAAATCCTCATCTAAAATTCTAAACTTGCAGCTAATTTCTCTATTATTAGATTGTATAACTTTGATACAGAATCAAAAGAAGGATCCATTTCTGAGTGGAATATAGTTCTTTTTTTGTTTTGCCCACTCATAAAGGTAATGTTTAACACAATGAAAGGATACAAAATTAAAAGATTAAAAGGAAAATACAGAATTATAACTTCCGTCTTTCTTTCTATTCAGTAATTGCTATCTTATTCTGTCTCCATCCAGAATCTTTGACCGTTGTAAACCTCATGTCTATAAATCATTAATTCAGTCTTCTTTTAACAAAACAAAACCCAGGCTTCCAGTCTTTTAATGAAAGTCTATAATCTTTTCCCTGGTCAAACCAGTCAGCTTTGCCGTTTCCACAAATTCATTAATTTTATAATCTAGTCTTCTACTGTGGGTATTTCATTTTTCCATCTTTGTATGCAAATATTTTTGCTGCACTTATCAAAAAGAGAAGTTTCCTCCAAAACACTTATCCTTATTCCATTCATGTCTTTTCACAGAGAGGAAATTGCCCCCAAAAAAATCTTTAAAATAAATCTGCCTGTGCTTGTCCCATCTTCTACTCTTCTCAAATGGAAAAATACAGGTTGGATGAAACGAGCACATAAAGCTGGGGCTGACATGTTTTTCCATATTTTTGGAGAGAAACTGCTTCAAGGCATTTCTGGTGCCTTTAGTCACACAATTCAGCATTTTTTATCCAGGAATGGATGATATTTGTGGAAGGAAAATGGGAACTTTTTGATGGGAATGGGACTTTGTTATGATTTTGCTTCCCCTATGGGAGAGTTTACCGTTATATCCAGCTTTTGGCTCAAATTTTCCCCCTTCTCATGCCTTAAGATTAAAAGCAGTCTCTCACATAGATAAATAATTATATATTAAGCAACAGACTGATTCTCGGGATAAATATTAGTAGACTTAGGAAGGGAGTTCCCCCTGCTGGATCTTATAATATTATCTACCTGAGCAATTGATGTCAAAAAAATTACAGTTAAAAAAAAAAAAACCTGGTGGTATTTGCCAAAAGTTAGAACTCATTCTATCCAATTGTGTTTTGATAAATTGTTTGTGTCAGCTTATAGTTTTATAACAGTTAATAAACACTATCTACTACTAGTGACCAAATTTTAAAAAACATCTAAAGCAGAAGATTTACCACTTTTTTTAAAAGGAATTACATTTATATAGGGTACATTAAAAATCCTCCTTTGGGAGAATAAGAGCTTCTTGTTGAAAATGACTTCAAATTTTACTTCACCAAATCTACTAAAAATATATCAGTAGTAATAATACATATTTTATTTTTTTCCAAGTTTTATTTGTTTTAATATAATATATAAACATTCCATTTCAATCTAACAGTGTGTTGTCTGGGTACAATTGTTTTTAGGAGATCATAATCAAAGTGTTTACAATAACATTCATCACAATAACAATACTGTAGTAATGTTTTGTTTGTCCATTTTAACAAATTTCCATTTTAACATTTATCCTTTTTATGTTCCTTTCTTTCTAATTTCTATTTTTATTGTCTAGCCATTGATAAAAAAAACCCATGTCGAAAAGTATTTAGTTTCTTCTTTGTCCTTAATAGTAAAGACAAAGTCTATCCCATTTATGCACATTCTAGTATTTTCTAAATTATATTCTCATCTGTCGGGATCTCATCACACTTCCATTGTTGAGCACATGCAATTCTAGCTGCAGTTAATATATGTAAAATCAAGTATGTAGTCCTTTTATCATATTTTTCTGGTAGAATACCCAATAATAATATTTCTGGTTTCATGTCTGTATGCTATTTTATCATTTTTTTCCAACCAGGTATGTATTTTCATCCAATATTTTTTAGCTTGTGGACATGTCCACTACATATGGTATGTATATATGGTATGAACCAGGTGTTTGATTACATTTCCAACATTAACAGATCTATCCTTATACATTTTTGCCAATCTTGTTGGTGCAGAATGCCATCTGTTAAAACATTTATACAATTTTTCTTTCTATGCAGTTGACATAGTCAATTTAATATTTCTATCCCACAGTTTCTGCTATTTGTCTAATTCTATTTCATATCCAAAAAATTTAGCCCACCCAATCATTGTCTCCTTTACCTGCTCGCTTCCAAGTTTAATATCCATTCAATAACAATATATTTTCTTTATCAATTTTTCATCTACTCCAGATAATATCTGGTCCAATTCTGTTAATTCTTTATTAAAACTATACATTTTAGCATCTTTCTCGTATCAAGATTGTATCTGCATTTGTGCCCACCATGCAATGTCAATCCCTTGACTACTAAGTTCCTGCTTGTTTTTTAAGTCCCCTTTTTCATTCAGAATATCTTTATATCTATCTTACAATTTTTTCCATGTTAATAACATTCGGATGTATCAATGCTTCATTTGTGGAAAGCCAGACTGGTATTTTTCAGGTAGTGTTGTTCTTTAATTTTAAGCCATACTGATAACAGTGCATTTCTAACATAATGTCTTTGAAAATAACTCTGTATCTTATTCTTCCCATACAATAGGAAAGCATGCCAACCTAGTTGAAGGTTGTGCCCCTCTAAAGTTAATAGTCTATTGTCTTATTTAATTCCTTGAAATATTCCACCCACCCACCCACCCAGCTTGTAACATTCTATGAAACCACTAGAGATAAGAATATAAAACTGTAGAAACATAAAAATACTTTAAAAACATGCATACAGAGATATACATACACAGAAAGAGAGAGAAAACACAGTAGTCTTACAAGGCATGTAGAAATAAAGCATAGAAGCACCTTTCCCTCTTTCCTTCCAACTAGGAAACCCTTAATGTAAAATATTTATATTATATATTTTGAATAAATTTCTCTGGCTTTTGAATCAGATAAATTCTTTCCAAACCCCATCCACAAAGGAAACAATAGCTGGAAAAAGACAGTTTCATTATTATTATCATCATTATTATCATTATTATTAATAATAATAATAATATTTTGCCTTGTTGCTGAACTTGCTCTATCAAATAACTTATTGTTGGAGAACATGAGAAAATCATTTATCTTCTAATCTCCCATTTCAAGTATCCAACATCCAAATTTAACCACAAGATTGAACTTCTGTAGGAATGAAAATGGAAGCTTAGACTCTGTTGTTTCTAGCTACATTAAGGCTATGATGAGGAAATCTCACTCAAGAATTTTTCCACATACAGCACTAGACTGATATAGCTCAGCATTATAGAAAATATTTAGAAATATATTTTACATAACACTTATGATGAAGAAATAGAAAACTGAAAATGGCTCCATTAAAAGCATAGTCAACAGTCACAATGAAATAAAAAGCTGCTCTCTGAGGTTCCTCTCTGGGCAAGGATAGGACATGAATGCATGAGAAAAATTGCCTTCAACTGAGTATGTCCCCGATAACGTGAAAAGAATCTCCCACCAAAAAAACTGGCTCCATTAAATAATGTGAGAAATGTCATTTAAAACTTTAACAGGTGCTGATAGTTTAACTTTTCTTGGTTTCTGCACAGTCTTTATTTTCCTACACACAAAAGCTTTATGTGGCCTTGCCACTTATCTCTCTTTCTGCATTCCAACACACTGCTACAATTAATCTTGATTGGGTTCCTCATTTGTTTTTCCTTCTTTCCACAGCCCTATGAGCTTTACTGCTTTGCAACCTTCTCAAAATCAATCTTTCTCAATATCCTACTAAAATTTTCTTATTTATTTCAGAAAAAAATCACATTATTTGCCTTTTCCTTTTTCTGTTGCAGGAATTGACCGTTCAGAAGCTAGTTGACTTCATCATAGAACCCTGATTAATCTTCTATCAGTTTTCTGATCCTTTTTTAAACCAAAACAAGTGTGTGATTGAGATAGAGGGTGTGTGTAGGAGCCAACCACGTTTCCCCACCCTTAAAATCAAAATAGCAAAAATACAGAATGGAAAAAAGCAGACCTGCACTTTATATGGCCACTAGATGGTTGTGAGAGTGACTGACATGAGATAAGTTGTCTCCACCTCTCGTGTTGCTTGTCTTGAGTACATGTATGTTTTGTTTTGTGGCTTCCCCAACTTGACACCTTATAACATCCCCATATTGTCTGGAAATTAAAATCTTAGCTCCATGGGAGCATGGAGTTCAAGCTGGAATTCAGTCTTCCAATCTTTCAGTGGGGTACAGAAATCTATCTGGTAATGTGATTTGTGGGGAATGAGAATGGAAACAGCAATGGAAAGTCTCTGGAAGTCAAACTGTTCTCATTTCTCTCTACAGTGTATGTATGCTAGGAGGTTACGATTACCTGTGGAAGTGATATTAATAATTTGTATCAGTGTTTCTCAATTTTGGAAACTTAAATATATATCAGCTTTAACTCCCAAAGTTCCTAGTATGCTTGCTAGGGAATTCTGAAAGTTGAAGTCCACACATCTTCAAGCTGTCAAAATTGAGAAACAATGGTTTATATTATTATAACTCACTGGTATTATTTTTTCTACTTCCATCTCAGACACACCTGACATTTGGGAAAGAGTTCACAGAAGCAGTAGAAATGAAACAAGTTGCCCAACAAGAAGCTGAAAGGGCCAGATTCATAGTGGAAAAGGTGAGAATGTGTACAGGCAGCCTTGGCTCACTTCTTGCTGAAAAGATTTTTTTGTCTCCTTTTTTAATGCTCAAATTTTCAGAATTTGTCATTTCTAGCATCTAGGTACATTATCTTTATAACCATCGATAGGGATATGCATAACTCACTAATTCAGGAACTAATTCCAGAAACTCCAGAACATTTTGTTTCCCTTCCAGATAATGCTGAAATCTCCTCTGGAGCACATTAAAGTTGTGCCTTGCCATAAGTTTGATGGGTTTCAAAAGCAATTCCATTAAATTGAAAGTAGTTTATGATGTCCTGGATATGGCATTCCAAATAGAAGCAGCCTTGTATTGAAACTATTAGTGGGGTATATCAAACTGCTTTTAGATCAAAAGATTCACTCCCAGAACCACTGAACAGCATCTAGAATAGCATGATCTACGGAAAGAAATGGAACATTCCCAAATTTTCCAAAACTTTCCTGATTTGATGAGTTTTATAGTAATAGTTCCCCCATTGCACATTCTATATGTTTTTGGCTTAACTTGTATGACTCAAGCCATTTTTAAACCATGCTTAAAATAAGACACACTTATTATGATGACAGAATCCAGTCTCATCTTTATTGAGAATACTGTTATCAGAATGACAGCTACCGGTATGTTGTGTTCCATCTTTTTCCTCCTCCAATCTTTTCTGTACCTGACACTCGCTATTCTTAGTAACTGAGCATAGTCATAGCACTGTTTGTTTAAACAAAGAGTTGCTTCCTTTAAGAGGCTATATAACTCATGAGAGTTTTTATTCTTGAGTTGGAAAAATGACCTCTAATATCAGATACACTTCCTAACCTTTGGGAAGTATCCATAGTTTTTTCTTTCCTGATATTAGAATTCCATATTCAGTTCAGAGAATATAGGTTATGGCAAAAAGCATAAGTCAAAATATCACAGTCTTCACCATACATTTAGTATAGTGGGAACTTTCAAAGTACCTATTTAATTTGTCTTAGGTCATACTTTCTAGCTGCTTGCCCTTGGAGAAACTTCTTTAATGATTCCATTAAAAAGGATAGCAGGGATTGTTCTTTCTTGATATCTGGTCTCTGTCATGCACTAGGAATAGCAGCAATAGCCAATATTAGCACACTAACATAGCAAGCAACATTGTTACTCTTGCTTTATCAAAATATCAAAAGTACCAATTTGACACTTTTTTTCAAGCATATTCATTCTGTCTTACAATTTTTTTTGTTAATTGCCTAATTTTGGTTACTGTCTTATAACTAAACTACCACATTTTTTAAATTAGCGCAATAGTACATGAACACTTAAACCTTTTTTTCTGAAGGTGTTTTTTTTTTTTTTGCTTTCTGTTGCATTTCTACAGGCTGAGCAGCAGAAGAAAGCAGCTATAATTTCAGCTGAGGGAGATTCAAAAGCAGCTGAATTAATTGCCAATTCATTGGCTACAGCAGGTGATGGCCTGATAGAATTGCGGAAGCTTGAAGCAGCCGAAGATATCGCTTATCAGCTCTCGCGGTCCCGTAACATCACCTATCTGCCATCGGGACAGTCCGTGTTGCTTCAGCTACCCCAATGAGTGTCCTCCAAATTCACCCATTGTCTCCCCACCCATTTTTCTACTCTTTCCTTGGGAAAGGGGAGACAAATTTGCCAAAAGTAACCCTAAGATTTCTCAATTGAGAAATTGAAAATATAAGAAATTAAGATTGATTGAAAATCTCTTCAAGTAATAAAAGCAATCATTCTTCATATTCTCCTTCTAGTGTATTCTTTTTAGCAGATCAATATTTAGAATAAAAGCTGTAAACGATTGCTGAATTGGCAAGATAGTGCTGAGTAATCTAAATTATACATACTCTGGAGAAAACAAGTTCTTCCCATATGTTGATTGTTGCCAGTCTGTGGCCCATAAAATAGTTTAAAATATATTCAGTTTATAGCCTGATGTTAATGCAATTGAGCATCATGATAACTTTAAAAAAATTCATTTAGCATGAAAGCTACCAACAGTGAGAATATTATTTCTCCTTTCATAAGCCATCAAATGTTTTTAGTCCTTGTATTTAATAAAGTATTATATTAGCAACACCTTATATCAATGCCATATTTCATAGAACAGACTTTTTAAAAAGGTTTTCTAAAAACCTCATAAAATAGATATTTATCAATATTATACATTTAAAACTGGATAAAATTGCAATAGTTTGAATCATTTCAAGATAAAAGCAATAAGTATGCTGACCAAGTATAAATAACTGGGAAATAAATGAAACAATACCATACTGCAGGAGTGAAATATTAGTTATAACTATAGAAAGTGTTTCCAGAACATCTGAAGAAACAGGAACGGTCTAGATTGCTGTTGAAATGATGAGCAACCACCAAAAAGTCCTTTTTCTTAGCCATTAAAATTAAGGCTTATTTGAAGGGTCTTTGTACATGACCTTAACTCAGGATGAGTACTAGTGCAATCATAATTCTATCAGCAATTAAGATTTCATGTTCATAAGAAGAGCAATGCTAGATCAGATCAGAAGAGCATCTCTTCCTATAGTGGTCAGCTGTAGGTACTATTAGAATAGCATCTTCAAAAAGCACACTAATGCTTGGCTGGAGCAGCTTGCAATCTTATCAGTGGAATACATGAAAGATTCACTGCGTGCTAAGAGGCCAGGGAAAGGAAAGACTTTACTTTTCAGGTATAGCTTAAGACATACTAGGGAGTATGCTAACAAGGATAAGTGGATGATGAAGATAATAAGAGACCAAAAAACAAGCAATATATCAGATGAAGCAATAAGTCACATTTTGGGAAATTTGCCTTCAGGATCCAGGTCAACCAAAAGAAAGAAAAGGCTTCATGGAGCATTTCTAGACACAATCTTCATTAATATATTACTGAATATTGCAGTCAATGAGCTGCATTATCAGCATACACTGTAGGCAATGTCTTGCACTAGAGATTCACTAGATTTCAAGTATTTTAGTATTTAGCATTTATTTGATTTGTCAATCGCTTACAAGATACAGGTATAAATATAGTTTTGAACACAGATACTTATAAGAAAAATAAACAATAGGACAGGGATCGTAGGCACAATTGGTGCGCTTATTACAGGCCTCTTAGGAAGGGGGTGAGGTCAATAGTAGACAGTCTAAGGTTAAAGTTTTGGGGATTTGGGGGAAAAACCACACAGTCAGGTAGAGTATTCCAAACATGAAAGTGAGGGAAAGACTTCCTATAATCATTCTGTTTTCAACAGCAGGGAACAAGTAAAATGCTTCTGATTCCAAGACAACAGAGTAGTATGAACCAATGCCTTGTTGACTCTCTGACTTAGAAGATATCTGTATTCCTTTCAAGCGATATCTAAACTGGCCAAATTAGTTTGTAAGGTGAGAATCTTCAACGTACAAATGACCCTAGTTGATTTTTTATAGTGCTGGGAAGGAGCTCATGTAGCTTTGCCAGCTATCTGCTGTCTGTAGCTGCAGGAGTTTCATAACTATTAAGAGTCTTCCCAACTATTATAAAAAGGGGCTGGCGAACTTCCGGTTTGAAGGGCTTCGGCAACAGACAGAAATCCGCGATCGTGCGCGGTTTCTGTCGGCTCGCCGCTGGAGCGCCCCGAGCCGGCTGGTTTCGGGGCTAAGCCACCCTGTAGAGGTGGTGAAGAGGGGGGAGACCGCCAGCAGGGTCGAGGAGAGCCACATCTCTCCTCAGCTGGCCATTACTCCCTTTCCCGAAGGCAGTTGCAGCGGTGGTCAGAAGTGGCCACCTCAAAGAAGAACTCAAACGGAAAAGAATGTGCAGGAGGAAGATAAGAAGTGAAAGTTTTGGCTGACCGGGTTAAATTGTAAAAGCAACAACTAAGGTACCCTGGAATTTAAACTTACAAAAAATAACATCGCTCCCAAAGAAGAGTCAGAAGCAACGAAGGAAAATGAAAAGGGAAAGGTTTGGCTTTTTTTTTTCTTCTCTCTCCTTCCCTATACTGACAACTAAGAGACTTAAATAAGAAATCGGAAAAATCCGCTTTGACATCAATAGGCAATTAAGCTGAAAATAAAACAAAATGCCAAAGGGATAATAAAGATTTCTGGACATTAAAAATTTTCTTTTTCATAAGCAGGAAGGGAGAGAAAAAGAATAAGGGCAGGATCTGGAAGAGGGAGGAGACTGCCTGGAATTAAAAAGAATCTACAGTAAAACTTCAACAACACTTCTAAAAGATACATTTTAACTGAAACTTTGCAACTAAATAGTAACCCCAGGAAGAGAAAGTGAAAAAAAAGAGCAAAAAAGAAACAGCTTGTGTGTATTTGGATTATTTGGAGATCTTTGGATTCTTGGTTATTATATTTGAATGACTAAAATCAATCCGGTGGTAGTTTAAAAAGTTATACAATGGCACCACTTCTGGATGAATTGAAAATGGAACTTAAAAAGTACAAAGAAGATGCACAAGAAGGGAAGGGTTCTTTTGGCTTCATTTTTCAATTCTTAGAAGTGGAGATTTGGAACTATGAGAAACAACAAGAAACGACTGCAAAACAAGAAGACTGGGACAAAAAAGAAGCCATCTTTAATGAACAAGCAATTTTATGTGGGGAATTAAAAAGAAAGGGGGGAAAGAGAATGGAGAATTTAAGACTTAAAAAAACAACCAAAGAAAAGAAAAATAATTCGAAAAATAAGTATAATACTGGAAAGCAACAGAAGAGGGGAATACAGAAGAGAGAAATAGAGGTAGAGAGACGGGGTAAAAATGGGAGAGAGAAGAAGAGAGGGAAGAAGGAAAGGAAAAGAAGTTACAAAGGACCAGAGCAAGATATAGAGAAACAGGGCCTATTTAGAGATAATGGGTGAAAATTTAACTGAAAAAGGGATTCTGTAAAGGTACATAAGACTATTGTTATATCAGTAATAGAAATAACTTTAGAAAATTGGAAACAACGTATGATTAAAATGAGGGATAAAATAGTGTAATTTAGTGAAATGTTTGTGAATAAAATAAGTGAAATAAAATAAATGAGAAAATTGAATTAGGAAGGAACGGGAACATTTTAATTAGTTAATGTTTTATAAAATATAAGTGAAGGGGGGGGGTAATTAACTATGGAAAGCTTATAATTGTTCCCATAGAAGTATGATATTTAATTGAAAAGTAATGTTAAAGATGTTTAGACTTTAATGAATATTAATATTAATGATAGAATTGAATAGGAATGGAATGTTGTTTTAATTATATACATTTATAAAAAAAAAATTAAGAATACAGTGTGTATTTTAAGAATGTACCAAGCAGAATCCGAATGGAAGTTATGTATTATATTGAATGTTACAACTTTAGGGAAAATATATAAAGGCGTCATACTCCAATCAGTAACTACAGGAGAAATTTTGTTTAATGAGAAAAGATAATAGATAATTGAAACAGGACAGATAAAAAATATAAATACAATGATTTGAATTGAGATGAGATAATTAAAATAAAATTGAGAAAATTAAAAGAGGGGAGAAGCTATGCAGAAAATGTAAAATAGTAATAAGATATGGAATAGAATATAAAAATGAGCATGAACCTGAATTTGTGTCTGTGCGAAGAAATGTAACCCGAGATTATGCTGCTTTCAAAAAAGATGTTTTATTTATATTTTTTTTCTCTTTGTGAAAACTCAAATAAAATTTACAAAAAATAAAAAGGGCCTGGCAAGTATAAGGCAGGTAATAACTGTAAGTTCTGAAGTCTAATGGATGCCATTCTGATTTTAACTTCATTTTGTTTAAAAATATCTTTCCACAGCATGTTCAACAGAGGTTCTCTAATATATGGACTTACCAGAAGATACTATTCGGGTCACTGAAAGATGGACAATAGAAGTGGGGAAGATACAGAGAAGGCTTATGTAGGACCATGAGTCAAATTTCTAATAATAAGGATTAGACAGGTCATATGATGCCTCTTGATGGTCAGTTTAGTTCAGGGGTGTCCAACCTTGGCAACTTTAAGACGTGTGGACTTCAACTCCCAGAATTCTTCAGCCAGCTTTGCTGGCTGAGGAATTCTGAGAGTTGAAGTCCACAAGTCTTAAAGTTGCCAAGGTTGGACACCCCTGGTTTAGTTGAATATTTTGCATAGAGTATATGCCATGGAAAAATAACAAATTCCTTCCATTCTTACAAGAGATGGTGTGGAAGTCAAATAAAACTGTTCATGAGGTTAAATATAATGAAAAATGAGTATTAATTTGAGATGGGAAAGTGGGCTTTATCATTCTGATAGCTTACGATATAGATAGAATAGAATAGAATAGAATAGAATAGAATAGAATAGAATAGAATAGCTTTATTGGCCAAGTGTGATTGGACATACAAGGAATTTGTCTTGGTGTAAATGCTCTCAGTATACATAAAAGAAAAGATACATTTGTTAAGAATCAAGAATTAAGAATAGTATGAATAAGTAATCTGACCTAATGCATAACAAATCGTTATGTTTCTGAAAGTAAAGGAGAATAGATCATAGGTCTGTTTACAAAATGCATTAAGACTGGAGGTGCATCAAAGCTAAGTTCTCAGGGCCAAAGGACAAATGCCTAATAACCATCCAGAGTAACAAACAGGTTAGCAGCAAAATGCAAGACCTTTCATCTGCTGCACTGCTTGTTTAAAATACATTTTATTAGGAGGTGAGGAGCTGGGTGGGTATATAATCGCCAAAGTACGATTGGGGATGTCAAGAGAAGCACAAAAGTTAATGCAGTAGAAATTGATTCCTTAAAAAGTATAATAAAATAAAGTCAAGAAAAATTAGAACTGAATGAACAGATTGACAACAAAGAGTGGCCAATAGAAAAATGTACAATTAAAGTTGTTTAGTTGTATAAAAAGAATGGCAATTGGACTTATCAATAAGCACTATTTTGAGCCCAGTTGGATGGAACCTGTGAGATTCTAAGCAAAGATGAAATTGAATACAAACTGGAACCCTGGCTCAGAAGATTAAGCTGGAAGATGCCAGTTATATCAGCAAGAGTTATCAGTTACCATCTCCTGGGCAATTAGCGATCTATAACATACCTAGCATCTACACTATATTACCCTTCAAAAATATGATAAGACCAATGGAAATACACACAGGAATCACAGTCAGCCTTTTCTTCCTGTATATCATAAAATTGGGAGAAAAGTAATTATATAATTATCTGTACAGTAATGGGAGCAAAGATGGTTTGGAAGGACAGAAATATATAGATGAGTGAAAAATATTAAGAATAAACTAGATAAACTAGTTTCATCTTTTTTTTATCTTTTTAATTTATTTGCTTTACTTTTCTTTAATTTGCATGACATAACTTATTCCAAAAACAATTAGCCTGAAAATTATAGCGTAAGTGTTTATAGGAATTTTTCTTAATAAAATGGAGCTTATTTCCAAGATATATCCATAGGTATCAAAAGAGAAAAAACTAAAATCATGTCAAGTCCAGGGCCTAAAATTATCTATTTGTCAAACATGTTTTAAGATAGAGAAGCCATATGCTAATTTAGAAGAATTCAAGCTCTGAGCTATTGCCAAGTGAAAATGTTAGGAGGAAATTGGAATCACAACCTAGAAAAGGGCCATGAGAAATACTGAGGGCTTGAAAGTACCTCTGTTGGAAGTCTACAACTTCCAGAGGCAAAAAAACAAAAGGAAAATTGTAGAAATGATAATACCTGGAAATTTATGTGACCCTATCTGTTAGCAAACAGATCATGGAGCAGAGACAGCTGTGTTTTGTTATGTTTCTTTTCTTCTCTGCCTAGGCAATATGTCCTTTCATGCCAAAACTGAAATCAAAGGGGAGGAAAAACTGTAGACAACCCAAACAATCTGAAAACTGGAATAACACATTTGTCCTTGGGATACTTTGTACATAGTGCTTTGACCACATCCCTAAGGAGAATGAAAGATATGCTTTAGTGCAGTGGTTCCCAACCTTTTTTTCGCCCCGCACCCCTAAAGAAATTTCACTCGAACCTCGCACCCCCTGAAATTTATATTTTGCTCAGTTAAGTTAATCCATTGCAAAAGAAAATAAAAATGCCAACATATAGCCAATATCCTATTATTTACCTGGACTTTTCTTGCACCCCCTGGAATACCGTCTTGCACCCCCAGGGGGTGCGAGCACCCCAGGTTGGGAACCCCTGCTTTTGTGGGTGTGATACATACTAAGAGTTCTATTTCAGTTTATTTCAGTGCATGGGGAGACTTGAATTTTAAACCAAATTATGGTTATTATTAGATCTTACATTATTATTATTTTTAAATGCCTTCTGCCACTTTCGTAGTATGTTAATTTTTAAACCATTATGTCATGAAAACTAAGAAGTGTGCCAGTTGTGCCCTTTTCTAGATTGGGAGGAGGGGTCTGGTCATTCATTGCTTGACTACTGAAACATTCTATATGGGAATGCCCTTGAAGGCCACCCAGAAGCTTCAACTGGTCCAGAACAGTGGTGGGATTCAAAAAATTTTTACTACTGGTTCTGTGGGTGTGGCTTGATGGGCATGGTAGGGGAAGGATACTGTAAAATCTCTAGTCAGAGGTGGTATTTGCCGGTTCTCTGAACTACTCAAAATGTCTGCTAGCGGTTCTCAGAACTGGTCAGAACCTGCTGAATACCACCTCTGGTCCAGAATGCAGTGATACAAGCAGGGCATGCCCCAGTATACCCATGTAATATTTATTTTGGAAGCTACATTTGTTCCATTTGCTTCAGTGTACTTGAGGGTCCACCCATTCCACATAATATCTGCCTGGTTGATTTCATTTGGCATGGTTGGTGTCAATTAAGTAATGCCCTCTGCCAGAACCCGTAAGCAGTCTCTTTAGAATAAGATTGCTATAGAAAAAGATTCCACCCCAGATCCAAGTGATCCCACTCTGTAGTGTTTTGAAGAAGCCCAAAGACCTAGCTATTCACCCATGCCTTTGGTGAGGATGATCTCCTTTTAACCAAATTTATTATTCTACAATCTTTAACTTTTAGTTTTTTTATTGTCTTGTTTTCAAGTTTTAAATATTATGTAAACTACCCAGACTTAAATAAATTTAATAAATAATAGAGTTTTGTCTTGGAGATGAACTTTGGGGCATTTGAATTGTTTCTAAATTCTATCAACAATTATGACTGATGTATTTGGGCTAGCCAGTACTAAAAGTTATACATGTCCAGTGACAATTGTGCAATATACCTCTATTTAAATGATGGAATCCAAAGAAGGAAGCAAAATGCTTTTATTGATTTTAGACCAACCATTTAGATAGCCTTCATTACAAAATTAATATTTATTGCTGCAATAATATATCACAGGCTTCCCTGAAGTTGAGTGCCTTCTAAATGTATATACAATGATTGTCAGAATTATTCGCCACATAGAAATCCCATTGAGGTTGAAGGCAACAATATCAAACACAAAATATTGAAGATAAACATCACACAATTTTTGTCCTTCACTGAGCTGGGTAAACCTATGTTTGTTGTGGCATTGTTACCTGGAATTTTAGTCTTTATTGTTAGCATTTTAATCAGTATTTTAGCATGGCATCTGTGCTTATTTTTGAACTTTAGGAAATCTCTAAACTGGGTGTGTCAAACTCACAGCAGCATCACATGACATATTGCAATTTTTTTTCTCCTTTGCTAAACCGGGTATGGACGTGGCCAGCATGTGACGCATCCAGCCCACAGGCCATGAGTTTGACAGCCCTGCTCTAAACCATCTGTGATCTATTGGATCATCATTTCAAAGGTATTTTCTTACCAAATTCCTCAATGTCTCAACCAAAGCAGAGCTGCTAATGTAGGGCCTTCACAGGAAAAATTGAAATTCAAGGAAATATTCAGAGATATATCTGCTTTGAAATTAGCCCATGTTGAACTGTATAGCACAATCTCCAGGAGTTGACCCACAGCAGACATTTTGTGGTATTTTGTATTATGTCATAAAATGTTTTATAACATTTGCCAAATTCCAATTTCATATGACTCAGGATACCAGATTTTGAATTCTGTAAGTTAAGCCATTTAAGGTACCTCACTTCAAAAACTGTTGCTCTCTGATGATTTGTTTCACAGTTAAAGTTTACAGACACAAGAGTTTTACTGTAGTAATATGCAGGGGTGGGATTCAAATTTTTAACAACCGGTTCTGTGGGCGTGGCTTAGTTGGTGGGTGTGGCTCGGTGGTCATGTTATTGGCTGGGTGTGGCCAACTCAATATTACTCACATCAAAGCACACATCTCCTCGCCTGGCCTCTCGTGACTGTGGGAATGCTGCAACAGTGTGAAAGTGTGTAAGTATGAAAAATGGTCATAAGTCACTTTTTTCAGTGCCATTGTAACTTTGAATGGTCACTCCACACAAGTAAAATACCAGCAAAGGAGTGGGGGGAAAACTCCAGAGAAGTTCCTGAGACAGGAAGTCTAGTCCTGCCAAGAATGTAATAAGGGTTAACGGGGAGGCAGTTTCTGTAAGCAATACCAAAATGTTTCCTTCCTGCCTTCCTTACAGGATTAGGCCAGTAATTTCTTCTAACAACCGGTTCTCTGAACTGCTTAGAATGTTAACAACTGGTTCTAGCGAATAGGTGTGAACTGGTAGAATTCCACCCCTGGTAATATGATAAACCATATTTTTCCTTTTGGCAAAAGCCATTTCCTTTGATGTGCGAAAACCACCTTTCAGGAACTCACAATTAAACATTTTGAAATCCTTAATTGCTGTTAAAGAAATGGGAGGAGGAAGATGCAACATGTTTTAATGGTTTCTATCTTTTCTCACATCTAATTAATCTCTTTTATTGTTTCACTTGTAGCTTGCTTGATGCAAGACATACTGTATATTGAATTTCTGCATTTTTTCTGTAGTTTATATGAAGATTTCACCCATTTTAATAAAATTATTGGTTTTGTCTAAGGCATTTGTAGTTCAGGTAGGTAAGTTGTGGGTGAAAAAGCCACTTTACAAAGGAATTGAATATTTATTTCAAATTCAAGAACTAGATTGACGTCACTCTAGTACTTGAGTTTCTTAGGCAACAGTATGTTCCAGCAAATAACCTAAAAATGTCATTGTAGTTGCTGAATTATTTGTTCAAGTTAGTCTTGTATTATTTTGTACAATTCCTCTATAGATCAATCTACATGTGGTTTTATGAAATTTTTATGGTTTTATGAAGCTTTTATGAAATTTATAGACCACTCATCTCACTCTCAGGGCAAATTTCCCAAGTCTATTCCCACTGCAACCTTTACAATGTTTTAATTCTGTTGCCACTATATAGTATATATAGAAATGTGCTATTAGATTCTGATTTACCTTTCTGATGAGCTCAGCATTAACACATTAAAAGATCATCAGTCTTTTTTTTCTGGGCCAACCTATTAGTTTTTAATTCTTTTCCCCAACTTTAACAATAGTTTTGTTTTGCTTATTTCACATTAAAAACTTTTAACAAGGATGCCTACTAAAATATTCAAGACAAAATTGTTTTATTCAATGGATAATGTGAACCAATTTTAACAAGCCCTTTGGGATGTATCAGATGTTATTTGAAAAAAATGGGCTTTCTTCAGCACATATGTTCAGAAGCTTCTTCCAGCACTCAGAGAGAGATGGTGGGGGATATTTTATGCTGTTTCTCCCCCCCACTCACCCGCCTTTTTTTGTCTTCGGCTCTCACCTGAGGCAAAGAGCATGACCCTGCGAACGCGCACACATTGATTTTTACCACGCACGCGCGGGCCAACCAATGTTTCCATTGTAACGTGAGCGCGTTCATTCGCCCGGGACGAGACTGGGGGGTGCGGGGGGGGGGAGAGAAGCCGTTGCCACAGTGGGCAAAATAAAGAGATGGCGATGGACTAGCTAAGCTCTTTAACTGGCGCTCAAGGTAGGGACTCGCGCTTATGCCCGCACAAGAAACAGGCCGGGCGGGGGAAAGCAGAAATCGCTGGAGGGAAACAACGAAAGCTGAGTAAAGCCGCGCGCTCTCGCGCGAGAGCTTCTACGCAGGCGCATTCGTTGTCTTCCTACGGACTAGCCAGAGAGCGACGCTTAAGGAAAAAACGAGGAGGGAGGGGGAGGCAGGGCGGACGTAATCGTGAGGTTGACTGACTGACTGTCTTGGTTGGCTGCGGCGAGGGCCACGTAGCGCTGCGGCGGCGGCGGCGGCGGCAGCAGCGGCAGGGAGGGCGGGCGATCGAAGGATAGGCAGAACCACGGCGGAGGTAGCTGCAGAGGGGCCAAGGCCTGGTCCTAAAAACAGGCGGCGGCGGGGGCTTTAACCAGGGGAGGGCAGGAAGGAAGGAGGGCCCTGACCGCCCTCTCCTTCCCCCTCCCCTCCCCCGCCTCAGCATGGATCGCGGCGGCGGCGGCGGCGATGGAGCGGTGGAGGCGACAACAGCGGACGATCCCGGCCTGGGTGAGTTCGTGCAAGGCAAGAGGCCCAGTTGGCAGAAGGATCAGGGCAAGTTTCCCTTGATGAGCCTCCGAACCTCGTTTGTTCTATTAGTTGTTATCCCTCACTTTTCCAGGAAGTGCAGTGATAACAGATTTCCAGCACAATAAAAGTATGTTTCGTCAAATGTAAATCTGAGCATGTTCAAAGTAAGAGATAATTGATATGTTTTGGATAAAGTTAGCAAGATTTAGCCCAGAGGACATAGCTTTCAGGTAGGCATATTTATCTTGAAACTTGAATTTGGAGCAATATTTCTTAAAGCCATCATTCACTCGGCAGAAGTGGAGATCTTAGAGCTAAAGGAAATGATTATGAGCTTGGATACTTTAAAGACTTTAAGGTGAAGTTTATTTGAAACACAAAATCGTGAAAAAGTTGAGATAGAAGTTGGCTTGAGGGACATGTGAAGAAAAAATATTTACTTTGCACATTAAAAATGATTGGACTTCACCATCTGAAATGTTTAGCTTTGAAATATCTCAGGATTAGGAAGTAGAATCTTCTGTATTTTGCATCCTTACATTAACAGTTCTTTTTTGTTTTCTGAATTCCACCAGGAAATATAAACAAGAAATGCTATACAATATTTTTTCTGAGATGTATGGTTTTCCCTTTCCAATCTATAAAGACTGCATTCATATATATCTACTAAAAAGTAATCTCCACTGAATATATATTTGATAAAAGATTTGCTGTAGTTCAAGTAATGTAAATAAATAGAAATCTGGAGTTATCTCTCATGCTCTTCCCTAATTGTGAAATACATTGAAGTTATCCAAATAGATTAATAAATAAAATATCAATATATGCTATGCATGGTTATAAAATAATTGACAGCATGTGGTTTTCATAAAGCATGGCTGTGTATTAGGCTTTTGTATAATACATTAATATGAAGTTTGAGCTCAGACATTCTACATAAGAATACATCTTATTCTTCAAGTGCTAATCCTTTGCTGTATGTTGAACAACAGTATATTCTGATAAATGTTGAAAATGATATTGTGAGAGAAATTGAGGTTTTGTTTTGTTTTTTTGAAAACCAATATTTGTGACTGAATTAAATAAATATCTGTTTGCCTTGATGTTCTGCCTGACAAATAGTATAACTTCTTTCAAGTGACTTGATCTTTGGGGAATCATTGAAGAGTAGAAAGAGTACAATATGGTGAAGCAATACTACTTCCAAGAAACATGTGCAATTTGGAAACAGACCTGCACTATTTCTACAAAGATGGGTTTTGCAATAGTTTTTCTACCTTTAAGATGGAGATGGACATGAGATTTCCCAGAGCAAGCATAAAATGGAGAGAGATGAAATATGTGGTAATGGGAAAGATATTGTACTTAGAACACTTAAGAATATTGTACATTGCTGGCATTAGATGTTGATAGTGGCTGGAGGATAGAAAAAACAAGATAGTAGCTGGTATTATAGAGGTGCTCAACAATCTGAAAACCAACTCATCTTGAGTTATTCTGTTTTCCCTATAGTCTTTATCCCTGATAAATAGCTACTTGGGTAATAATTTGCCAGTGTTATATTAGTTCAGATTTTTTTTTCAGTGTACAACAACTTTATGGAACAAGATAGTTTACAGATACATAATTTACATCCTTTAGAAAAACGTTTCCACTTTATGTTGAGATATGTTTATCTTTCTGCTAGATGCAGTTCAAGGTGCTGGTTGTCACCTTTAAAGCCTTTCAGGGCTTTGGACCCGAATATAACTGGGATTGTCTAGTTCTGATTATATCTGCCCATCCAATAACTCATCACTTCCTCATCTCTAAAATTGCATTCACATTCTGTTGATTTTACAGAGGTTATTAAAAACTACACAATACAGAAGCTTGATGATGGCAGATGAGATTCTGCCGAAACATTGCTACAAATTTAAAAGCACAACTATAATGACATGAGAAAATACCCAAACAAAGCTGAATACCATATATATATATACATATACATATACACATACATACATACATACATACATACATACATACATATACATACTATTTGCAAATGAGGGAATATATGCCACACAGAGTTGATAACAATTGGAATAGCATATAAGCCTAAATAAAATAATAAATTGGTAGGTGAATAAGTAAAAAATAAATTCAGGTCAGTGTGTTTATGAGTAACATCACTTTTGACAAGAGATAGATGTCTAAGTCATATTTGTATTCTATAACATTAATCAATGGTACCAATAGTACCAATGGAATTGCTATGCTGATAATCTATATATTATATCCTGGAGAAATAAAGGATTTAAAGGAAGACATTGGGGTACTTGTATCATGATTTGCATTATGGTTAGAGAAGGCAAAGATATTTTCTACTACCAGTAGGCTTAACAGTAATTCTAAAATATGGATATTAGCCAGATGCACTGCAGTTTTGAGATACTACAATCAGTGGGAGTGTGTACTTCCCAGCAAACTGTTTCAGATAAGAAACTGCAATGATTACAGTTGCTGTAATAATCTCTGTTCATTTGGAGACACATTAGTTCTTTCAACTTAACATAATGAAATGTTTTCTGCAGTGGTGGCATGATGTCGAAGGATGCTTTAACAGATTTAAAATTAATCTAAATTTGGGAGACACATTTTTATTCTGCATTCTAGATAATTAATAATTTATTTAAATATTATTTATTCTTTTATTGCTTTAATACAATATGGTGGATTGCCTGTGATATGAGTTAATGACAGGACAGTTTCCGGATAGTTATTGAACCTATGCCTCACTTCAAATTAAATTCCAAAAGGTGTTTTGGAGTGCAAATGTAGCACCTGCTTTCTGTGGTTGCCATGTGAACCTGGCAAAAGGCCCAGCTGTTTTAAAAGTTGCAGACATGTTTATGTTCCTGAATCCTCCAAGGCACTTTTTAAAGAATTGAATCAGAAATGCTACATACAGCCCTAATAATGAAAAGCCTTCTTACATTACATTATTATAAATGCAAACATTATTTAGATATATCCACAGAGTAACATATTGTTTGGTGTGCAGGCCTGGAATTATTGGGGACAAGATTCTGTACCATTTTCTTCCTATGAAGGTTTTAGGTGGTGCTGGTTTTAATGTTATAATCATTATGGGTTTTTTAAAATTTAAATGTTACTTAAAATCTATTTTACCATTGTTTTTGTATTTTATTACAATTTCTGTTTAATATAAAAAACACAAGTTAAGAGAGAGAATACAGTGAATCCAAGTTTTATTTGCTTGCACTCTTACCAATGTTACCATCTTCCCAAATTACAGCAACTGAGTAATGAAATAGATTCATTTGTTAGTGAATGCTGACTTCTTACGTTAACAAGGACTATGGCATGCCATATGAAATCAGTATATGCTACATTATTAATTCTTTCTGTGTATATACTGCATCCTGCATAAAGGGTAGTAATTAAAGTCCCTCATAAATGCTACTTTCAATATACAGTTACATCTACCAATATTTCACTGATTTCAATTCTGAATTGTGTCATGTCCCTCAAGTATTTGGGTTAAGAAACTAAATCAGCCCTTATTGGTAGATCTGCCTCGTTTTGTCCTTGTTAATTGAAAATGGGATGATTTTTTTAGACTCAGGAGTATGTTACATTATTGTTATTATTTGGGGTCTTGTTTTTTACATGTCAGTGCTTCCTTTGTACAGTATATTAAGTTGTTGAGCGATTTTTTGTTTCTTGTGGCTTTGATCGTCATTGTGCCATCAGAGTCACTGTTGTAAAGCTGACAGCTATTTGAAATGTTTAAGTAAATAATGTTTAAAACACAGTTCTAATGTACAGGTACATTATATTATTTCCTCTTCAACCATAGCTCCAGTTCAGCTAATCCTTTTAACAGAGAAAACAATAAGTAACAATGATGCCTTTAATACCCTCAAAACAACAGCATCTGCCTGTCTCAGGTCCTTGGGAAGGACGACTACAAATGCCAAATCCAGTCTAAATATCTGGCTGACTATGTAACCAACCATAAAATAATAACATAACATAACATAGTCATCAAAATGATTAAATGGGACATCTGTAAAAATTATCATGTGCCAGTAATGAAAAATGGATAGAGATAGAATTGAAAAGTTATTGAAAATGAGGAGATTAAATACTGTGGAATTCCAAAATCTTCATTCATAACACACCAAATTTAACTGGTTGAAAAGAAAATAATTGATGTAGCAGTACCAACAGATAGTAAAATACAAAACAAAGATTTGGAGAAAATCACAAAGTATCAAGATCTAAAATCAAAGTGGAAAGATTATGGTGTACATAGGCCCTGGTGGTTATTGGCATATTGGTGCCATACCAAAAAATCTTGGATGACGCTTAGAGAATCTGTGCATTGACAAAATTTTCACCTCTCGATTACATACAAAAGGGCACACTATTTGGATCCACACTATACTATGCTGATATATTACAACATCATAAATTCTTGAGAAAAACTCACTGCACAAAGGCCAATACTAGCTAAAGAACTGGCAGTTGTGATAATAATAATCATTCAGCATTGACAAAAATCACAATCAGTTGATTTCAAAAGGCAGCTTTATTTGGAACAGTATACATCCTGTCACCATACTTTAACATGATCAAACAACACCTTATTCTATAATTCTGGCAATGACTTGATAGGTGGATAAAAAAGCCAGATCCATTCTAAACATCTGGCTAAATGTGCAATGAACCTTCAACCTTGTGATTCAAGCTTCATATGGATAGTTCAAATGCAGCTTTCATGGGCATTGTACATTTATTATATTTCCAGTAATGAAAATTGCTTTGTGATAAAAATTGAATTACATCCTTTGGTAAAGTAATTTTTGTACCCTTTGTATCACTCATTTTCTCCTTCCCCAGCATTGTTCATTTCACATTTTCTGCACATGCATGTGGAAATGTGCAAGATTCTGTGTTTGTTCATTTTCACCTTCCCATGAATGTACCTAAATTATCAAATATGTATTTTCTATGTGCTAAAGAAATTTGAAAATATATATCTAATGTTTCTGTCCCATTATAAATGACACAATAAAATAATGTATTTGCTAAAATTGACATTCTTTTGAATACATATTATTCTGGAAAGTATGATCCAGAAAATGTCATCCTATATTCTAGGAGATTCTTTTCTAAAGGGCAACTTTTATCTTTATTGCATGTCTTGCAATGATCAGAACTCAAAAAATTTCAAATCTCAGGTTATGATATGTACATTTCTTATAATCAAACTGATCGATATTTCATTGTGGTATTGTTTAATTTTTTTCCCTAAATGATATCTTTCCATGTAACTTGGGATGGAGGAAAATCTAATAAGTTCCATGGCCTTTGGTATCCCATTAAAATGATCTTATATGGGCCTAGTTTTTATAAATGTAAT
Source organism: Notechis scutatus (assembly GCF_049901735.1). NCBI lineage: Eukaryota > Metazoa > Chordata > Lepidosauria > Squamata > Elapidae > Notechis > Notechis scutatus. Next base: position 99,679,094 of record NC_142025.1, on the reverse strand, counting down.
TTGCTTTTCTGGTTAGTGAATACTCAGGGTATAATGCTAGTAACTGGCAATTCCCAATAAGAATGAAACTGATGAAGTGATGCCTCCTGGTGTTCAGTGTTTTTCAGAAGAGTAGATATCTTAGACTAGTATTTTAAATTATATGGTTATATCTGTTTCATTGATTATGTTGGTGTCCATTTTTAGCAGTCACACAGACCGTTTTTCTCCAGAGGATCTGTCCCCAACTTGGACCTTCAACACTTCCATTGATTCACCTTTTGCAACAATACTGTCCATCCACCTTGCTGGTTGGTCATCCCTTCCTTCTGATTATGCCACACACAAATATGTAGGTTTGGATAATTTTCCTATAAATAAATGATCAATTTGACTCATTGTTAATTGGGTTATCTTTATTTGGTTTTAGATCTTATATGGGAAACATATTTTAGATCATATTTATGCAGAATATTGAAAATTCAATTCAAAACTTTTAAGAACCATTTTGTATTTAAAATGCATGGAACCAACAGATATTCTTTTCATGTATTATGTTAACTATGGCTTTTTAGTGGGGGGAATGGAGGGAGGGAAAGAGAAAGAGAAAGAAAAGAAAGAAAGAAAATCTGGAAACCTTGATCAACAACTCAGTGGTTTGTGTGGTTGTGTGGTATGTATGCGTATATAGGTTGTCCTGAACCCTAGGTACAGATGCTTTACAGTCCATAAAGTACTTCCAGCCACCACAAAATATCACACACACGCCCCACTCCGGTCTTGCGCCTGCATTTGGGCAACTTGACAGCTGGCTAGTCTTTATGACTGGTTGCAGTATGCTGTGGTCACCTGACCATAATTTGCAACTCATGGTGATTTGCTTCACAATCCCAGCAAAACATTTCCATAGGTTAGTTCTAGTCACATGGATGCTTCGATTTATGACCACAGCAACTTAGGATCAGATTTCTGGTTCTAATTCTGGTCATAAGTAAGGACTACTTATGTGTCTATATACTAAACAATATACTTATATTGATAATTGAATTAGGAAAAATTTACAATTCACAAACCAAAATGAGGCAGCTAAAATGAAACATGTTAAAGAAATAAATAAAATTAATACACATACAGTGCAGGGGAAAATCTTTCTGTCTGCTTTAGCTCTTAGGAATGTTCCCTATCGCCATCCCTTTGGTGGTTTGTGCACGTTAGACATAGTATTCAAATTTAGCTCTTAAGCAGTTTCTTCAACAGTGTTTTTAAGGCTCAAATAAGGCTCTGAGTTATTTCTTATGTGACACATGTTTGATTTATTTTACAGCATGCTAGCCATTCGGTTAAGTAATATTATTTTAAAAAAATCAGGAGAAAGGTGACTAATGATAAAACAAAAAATTCTCATTGAAACTACAGTATATTGAAGAAACCAGAGCTAGAGCTTAGTATGAATCAGTTATGTGTCCAATAATGGCTAGCAACTTCTGCAAAATAACAACCTGCAAGGCTAAAACTTACCAGAAAATATCCTATGGAAATTTATCTCAAATAAAAAGTTCAAATTATTTATTCAGGGTTGTTCTTATAATGGAGAATGTGCATAGCCATGATCTTTTTCTCATTCAGAGATTATCTAATCTGATAACATTGTGCTGAAGGGAAAATAATTCAGATGCTGTAAAATATGCATAATGTTGCACAGATTTTGTAGCCCTTTCTTGATTTTCTTAATTGTATATTATTAATTGTTTTAATCCTTTGGATGGATTATGGATACTCATAAATTGTGGCCCTGAGGTGGTATCTCTTGTGTGATTTGCTATTTGATTTTGTGTGTGTGTGTATATAAAAATATCTGAAGATAGAAGCAGAAAATAAGCAAGCAGACGTTCATCCAGTGATCACATAAAGCAAATAATTGCTGGTGGGGAAGTTTACTCTTGTTTACGAAGAAAAATCCCATTTGTTGCACAGAAATCTTCATTGCAATAAAGCAGGAGTTTAGTTTGAGACCCACAATGTTCTAAGAAGTATATTCATGCTATTTTTAAGAAAAATATTATGTTGACTAAATAATGCTCTATATATTTTTTTTTTTTTACATTCCTGCTTTTCATGTGGAAAGATAACTGGACACAGAAATAGATTTAGTAGTAATATTATGTTTTTAACAAATTATATAATTGTGTTCAATAGAATTGCTTCGTTAGGAATGTTGTATAAGATTACTGACATTTACCAGATTGTTTACATTTGTACCACAGGTTTTTGTACAAATTGAATACTTTTATAAAAGATTGCAGATACAGATTTTCAAAAACTAAAAAAAAATGACTTGCTAAAATTTTTCTTAATTCTAAAATTACTCTTTATTTACTATTTTCAGTTAACTTACAGTAACCACATGATTCCAGGTAACTATATCTTTTTACATAAGAAGATAATAGTATGTGCATTCTTTCTTTATCACGGTCATACAAGTAGTTCTCAACTTACAACTGCAATTGGGACTGGGTTTTTGGTCATATGTCTTGTCTTTACAGTTATAAATTGAGGCACATGACAGGACCTGATTTTATGACATTTTTTGCTGTGATTCTTAAAGTTAATAATCATGATTATTAACTAAATTTATGTTCATAAATGCAAACCCATTCTTACAAATGAATGTTTAGTGCTGGAAACTGGCAAAAAATATTTCAAATCATGGTCACAAAACTGCAGGATACTGCAACTGGTCAGAAAGGTGAATTGGTCATCAAGCACTTGAAATGCAGGACTAGCATGACATTTTACAATAGCTGAAGTGCTTTATGAGTTATAAAACAACCATTCCAGGGCTGCTATAATTTCGAATGGTTGTTAAGCAACCAGTCGTAAGTTGAGGACTACATGAAATTATTAGCTTTTCTTTTGTGAGCACATAAGACATATTTTACTATATTTTAAAATTAATGACATTTTGTTTGCTTATTTAGGCTATCAATATTTTTGACAGATTTCTGGTTTTATTTACAATAGGTTATTTAACACTATGTTCTGCAGAATGCTAGGGTTCTATGAAAGACTAATGAGGGGGGAAATACAACGAAGGTAATTTTTCTAACATATAACTGACAGAATGGGGCTTGTTCTTCATAAAAATACTCTCACTGTGGTTGCCATTTTGAGGATTGGAATTCTGGGATTTAAAAATTACTTCTAATTTTTAATTACTTCTTTCACAAATTAGGATATTGCCCTAACAAAATATAATTGATTATACTGTTCTGTCAGAAAAAAATATTGAATCAAGGCAATGAAAACAATTATTAAGTGGTTATACTTATTTTTACTTAGAAATAAGTACACTTAATTTATTTTTCCCAAGCTACATAATACATACATTCATAATAATATATATCAAGTTCAAAAGCTATGTATGTTTGCTTGGACTGAGAGATGCAACTGGCTGAGTGGAATGAAGTGAACATAAATTAAAAAATACTTAACTGGCATATTGCAGGCATAATTTATGTACTGTACTGCAGTAGCTTTGATATGCCTCACAGATAACTTTCAGGAGAAAGTGTTATGGATGCTGGCTAGGACATATCAAAAGAAAAATAATGTAAATCTTAACAAAATTTAAAAACAGGTTAAACTTTATTAATGTGCAGAGAATTGGATTGCAATTTAAAGAAAGTTGATAGAACCAAGCACAGTTTAGAGATTGCTAGAGATAAAATAGAGAACTTCATTAATCTGAATAAGTCAATTTATATCTGTCAAAATGCAAATGTGAAATTCATAACTCAAAAGTAAAATAGTTTATAATTAGGAATTTGATTTTATTTGTATTTATCTGTATATCACACTTTTCCTTAAGTATCTAAATATGGTTTGCATATCACTTTATCCTTCAATTTCCCACTCCACAAGAACAATTCTGTGAGGTAGAAAGGGCTCAGGGAAAGTGACTGGCTTAAAGGTACCCAATAAACATGATTGAATTTAAGTCCTCCAATTCCTAATCTCTCACTGTACACTGTACTTTGTATATAGTGACATCTTAACATCTTTAATTGTATTCTGTGTTAAGAAGCAAATAGAGCATCTGTAATTTGAATCCAAGCAAATTTGCTTCTAACCTATGTTAAGCAATGCAATCTCTGTATTTACACATTATATGTCAACGTCCTGCAAAACACATACATTTTCCTGAAAATCTCTACCCTCGCACTTACATAATCATTGATACTTAGCAGAAAAATATTTAAATATATTTTAAATTATTTAAATTATGTTTTATAATAACATCTTGGACCTATGATTCTAAAAATACTATATTAACATTTTATAACATATAGCAGGCAACCTTCCACAGGATTCAGTAATAGGGGTTTCAGAAGCTGAAAAAGGATTAGGAGACATCAAGATTCCCAATTCAGGGATAACAAGTGATGAAATAGTTGTCCTTCTCAGGAATACTGTGATTGGAAGCCAACTTCTGTGTGAACTCATTGAACATGGCTTGTGTATAGTGTTAAAATATGGTAAAGAACTTCTTTGAATTTTATTGCATGAATTATATTTGTAGAAATTTGCAGGCATTATGCCAGTTGCTTTCTTTATTCTTAGCTAGATTCTTGTTTAACCTTGTCCTTATCCTCAAGAGTTTATTACCCATTAGTAATCATGCCTTTCAATTAAAATGTTGATGTACTCTCCTCCCCTAAGTCCTTGAAACTTACTTCCCCTGTTCTCCTGGCCAAATTGTTTATTTCTGCAATGATTTTCTTGTGCTGTTCAACTGAAATGGTTCGTACCATTTTTGGACTTGTCATGTACAACATCAGGCCTAAAGTTCTTCCAAAAAACATTTGGAACCTGTCTGAGTCATCCTTTTGACTTTTATTCAATGGATTAAAATATTTTTAAACATAAACTAACTTATTTTAGGTTTCTTGACTCTTCTCTGAAGATTTGGATGTATCAGGAGGAAAATTAGTTCTATCTCCCTCCTGTTAATAGCAATTATGAGTTATTCCTCTTCTTCCAAATAATTTAGCAGAGCTACCTTATGCAAACTCTTTTTAGATTAAGAAATTGTTTTAAAAATAATCAAATAATGCCAGAATGTATTTTAAAGCAAAAAATAGCATATATGATTTGTTGCAAATAAATAAGTTTTTGATTAAAAATATACTCTGTATGACAATTACATTGCAACTGCTAAGAGCCTTTGAAAATCTTACGTTAGAATCTTCTTAGTCTTCTAAAGGTCTAATATTCATGTTAGATTTAAGATATAGTACTATATCTTTGGCATTAGGTTGAAGACTTCACATTACAGTCAACATTAGCAAACAACAGAGAAAATTACTTAAGATATTCCTAGATGTTATTATATGCTTGCTGTATTTTTTTTTCTTCCATTCAGTTGTGTCTGATTCTTGGAGACCACCTGGACAAATCCCTGCTATTTTCCTGGCAAAGTTTTTCAGAAGTGGTTTATTATAGCCTCCTTTCTAGGGCAAAGAGTACATGAGCAGCCCAAAGTCACCTAGCCTAAGGCAAGACTAGAATTCATGGTTTCCAGCCTGATGCCTTATCCATTACGTCAGACTGGTCCTATATGTATATACAAGTATCTAAAGTTGCTGGGGAAAGCCCATGTAAAGTGTAGCAAAGTGAAGGTTGCCTATATTCCTGCATGACCATACTGTGTTCAGAAGTTCTGATCGGAAGCAAATAATAGTACATAGGGAGGAAAATTTACCTTCAGTCCCAAGATATTCTTACTGTCATTATTTAGTTAGGCAACTCAAAGAACAAGAACAACAAAGAAAATCAGTTCACAACTGAAGTAAGATTGGCCATACCATAATACAAGTAGTCCTCAACTTATTGACCACAGTTAAGCTCAAAATTTCTGTTGCTAAGCCAATACAGTTGTTTAATGAATTTTGCCCCGTTTTACTATCTTTCTTGACATAGTTGTTAAGTGAGTCACTGCAATTGTTAAATTACTAACCCAGTTGTTAAGTGAATCTGGCTTCCCTATTGACCATGCTTGTTAGAAGGTCACGAATGGTGATCACACGACCCTGAGACACTGCAAATGTCATAAATATGACCATTGGCCAAGCATCAAATGAACATGGGGATGTTGCAACTGTTATAAGTATGAAAAACAGTCATAAGACTTTTTTCATTGTTGCTGTAACTTTGAACAGTCATTAACAAATGGTGGTAAGTCAATAACTATTTGTATTGTAAAAACCCAGAGGCTCCATCACTAAATCTATATTACAAAAAATTATAGAAAAATATCGTAATGGAAACATTGATATAAAAAGGAAGGAAGTATTGGGATGTACTTGAAAGATTACTTTTAATTCAGTTTGGGAGAAAGTTATTCATTATATTTCTTTTTCTTTACTTCAATTCCACAAAAGTTGCTATTGGAATATTGTTCTTAGAACTTTTTGATATGTGCACTAATTTTTAAATTTAAAAAGTTTATTAAGATTTATCACATTGAAACATATTCATGAAACTAAATGTTCAAAACATACTAATTAAAAAAGAAAGCAAAGATTTTAACCCTTTATATTTCTAATGCATTTAATATATAAAGCATATAACTATATTTCTAGACTTAGTTGGCTTAAGATGTAACAATGTAAATAAGAAAGATTTGTTCAACTAATAATGAGAAGATGATGCAGAACATAATAACTTTGTTTTTGTATAATAAAGTTTTAAAAGAATTATCTTTCCATAATCTGCCATGAGAGTTAATTTGATGCAGTAGCTAAAGAAACTGACATAGAAACCAGAAGACACTAAGATGTAATCCTGCCTTAGACACAAAGCCAGTTAGGTGACTTTGGGTTAGTCTCTTTTTTTCAGTACTAAGAAGAAGGCTATATAGCAAACCACTTGGGGGGGGGCGGGAATTGCACATGTAAACTGGACAGGAACCAAAATTGACTCAGAGGCTCCGCCTGCCCTCCCATCTTTGCATGAAAAGCACAGAAGTAGTAATTGGGAATATTGTTACTATTTATGGTACATTTTATAGACGTTTCGTTAAATATTTACAAACTATGATTCATAACTAGATGTCATTTGAATAATGATTTCTTCATGCTTTCTTCAATGTGTATTTGCTTAGTGTGGGAAAACATAAAATCTTTGTGTTCTTTTTTTCTTTTGGAAAAAACTTTTTAATTATTACTTTTTATCTTTTTCAAGTACTATACCAATAATTTTTTAATTTGATATCTGTGATGTGTAGTTTGAAACCAATTTGTATATAGATCGATTGTATTTCTTTACCATCATCAAAGGAAAATTGTGAATATGTCTTATTCTTGCAGTGCTGTTCTGTGCATACTTAAAATTCCCACATACTTGAAGCTAAGTCTTAATTAGCTGTCTTAATAAACTTCTATGTGGCCAAATTACATGCAGGACAAAAAATGAGAGATTGAATAAAAATAGACTGGTCTTAATGATACTATTTCTATTTAAAAGATGGAAACACACAAAAAAATTTTTTTTCAGTAGATCACATAAATGCTCTTTCATATTCGGTGTAATTTAGTTGAAAAATAGATCTAGTCTGTCCATAATTTAAAATGTGCAGAACATGAGTATCTACAGGCCCGAAATTTGGAATGAGAGTAAAATTATAACAAAAATTATTTCAAATATATTTATATAAGTGTCATTCTTAACCTACTTATTTTGTAATCCCATATTTTATTATACGTATCCATTCAAAATCTATGTTTGTAAATGCTCTTATAAGCAGCAAGTGTAATTAGATCTTCAATATATTAAGTGAAGAGGTCATACATTTACAATTTATAATCAGAATAGAGCTTGAAGGGATATTTGAGGACTTCTAGTACAACCCACTACTCTCAATTTATTGTTGCAATAGTAAGGGCGTGGAGAATATAGCTATATCTAGCTGTTAAATACCATATATTAAGTATGTAATTCAAGAACATATTCTAAAAAATTTAGTTTTTGCCAGTCACATTTATATAATCCAGTATTTTCTCCCAAAATACACATGCTTCAAAGAAGCTTTATCCTTATTATTTCACTAACAAAATGGTGTCTTAGACGATTCTTTTCTATACAGATATGATAGAGTCCAGTAAGTTGAAAATATTTTTGTTGTATAAGATCCACTGACATTCTTGCTATTGAAGTTGAGACATTCTCCCATTGATTAGGTAATATAGGAACATTTACCTACCTACCTACCTACCTACCTACCTCTCTCTCTCTCTCCCCCTCCCTCCCCTCTCATACACATACACACAATATTTTCAGTAGATAATTATATATCAAATTGTAACTCTTTACTGTTCTAATAACATGCTGTATTGTGTGTTTTTCATTTTTTACTTAAAGATAAAAGCCCTTTTGCATTTTGAAATGTATGGATCTTCGTGTGTTTTGTTGTTTATTGTTTCTATTACTATTTTAAGCACAACAAAAATAAATTTTAAAAGAAGTTGGCTCTGTGTTATTTCACTTGCACAATACTTGTGAAGAACATTATTTTAGTGCTAATCATACTAGCTGAATTTTAAAATTTTCTTCCTTACTTTCAATCTCTTTCTGTTCAAATGAAAGCCCAGCTTTATAGCCACATTTGGAAATTGTCTATCAGATGTTTGAAATGCAACTGATACAGAGATAATTAGTTATCCCATAATACATACTCAAATGACAATCCCACTTTTTCTTAAGTCACTTTTCTCTGTGTTTATTATATATTTTTTCTGATAAATGTCATAAGCCAACTTGTGATATACGGCTTATGCAGCATCCAGCATCCCTCATTTTTGGCAATGTAATCTATTTTTGCTGGGAATTCCAGTTTAAATTCCAAGTTCTTTGTGTTTCTACTAAAGTTTGTAAAATTAGCTGCTGGTACATCAAATTCTTGAGCTATAAAAGATATTAGCAGAAGGACTTGTTTCTTTTCTTGTGATTTCACAGGTGGTCTTTACTGCGGATTAAAGACCTATTTTCCTGCAAAGGTCAACAAGTAAGCAAATTGACATAAATTTAAGGGTTGACATTCTAAAAGTTTAGCAACAGATAGACAGGATATTTGTTTTTATTTCAAAAATGATTTCAGATCTGAAAAAGTAAATAGCTAGCTGCTATCAGCATTCCAACCAAACTTTCAATCCCAAATTCAGCACTCGGAGACAAAGTCCATCCAAGTAAGAATTTATTAGAGAAGTCATATTGGCACATCTGAGAAAAACCCGAATCTGAATTCCCACGTTTTCCCCTTGCTACACTAAAACTCACACCCTGCCCCATTGATTTTTAGACACATTCTCCAATCCACCTTAATTCTGAACTCCCGCCAACTCCAGTCACTCCCCTCCAACCTCCAGAGACTCGATTTTGAGGTCTCTCAAAAGAATGTTGTTGTGGCTATCCTCCCTTCTCATTATTCTCTCATTCCAACAACTGCCCATCCCCCCGTGGCAGCTCTAATCTGAATCAAGATGAATCCGGGGCTAACAGCTCCCTGATCTGATCATATGCTTCTTTCTCCTCAACTCCTTCCTGTCAGTGACAACAGACATGAAAATGGCCTGCTGGTCAAATTGCTAACATACTCTAAGCTTCTATGATTTAAAACACATACATAAACCACAGATATCAGCACACTCAAAATAAGTTTTGAAATAAGAAAAAACCTTTTACCTACTAGCTGCTAAGTTTTTGAACAAAGCGGACAGGTCGTCAAATAAAAAATGTGTGTACTGGACAAACAGCATTAAGACAAAACTTTGGCCCACTAGCCAGGAAGTTGTTTCCCTGTTTTGTCATTATTGAGCTAGATTGAATCCTTTACTATTATTTCTTTGCTTGAATCAGTTTTATGATTAGATGTAATTAAGCAAACAAAGCAAACTCCTTCCTATTTTCTCCACAATAATTTATCTTTCCAATGGTACAATATCAATCCTTAGCTATATTAAGAGCGTGAAGAATTCATTTATGATATCCAATTATAAAATTCCATGTGGTAAGTATATATTTCAAAAGAATATTATCTTCTGGAAAAAATTAGCTTTTGTCACACAATTGTATTTAGGTAATCCACTACTTTCTCCCCAAACTTGATAAATATAGGACTTTTAGGGACATTTTAAAAATGACATCTCTAACAAAAACTTGTTTTGACAGCCTTTAATTTAAGGAGCTTTTTGGGAGTCTTATTTTTTTTATGAATAAGTTGTATAATGTAAGATCCATTGACACTCTTTCTCTAGAAATTAAGAGAATGTCTTAATTATCTAGACATAGGAATCTCCAATTCGTTATTCCACTCATTTCTTCACAAATGCATATGAAATTGATTTAATGCTAATGAATAAATTTAAAACAATAGTAATGTTGGTTTTTGTTTTAAAGGATTTAACAAGTTGTTCCAGTATCTTAGACATCTCAAAAGCTGAAAATATTTCTGAACCAAATAATGTTGTTAAAAATGTTGTAATTGTAAATTTTGCCATTGGGTTATATCTGAGAAATTATATTTATTTCTTAATATGGAATATGTTAAAATTCAAGTTCATCCTCTATAAATTAATCCAAAATCAACCTCCCTGCTTCTATCCAATTTTTTGGATTTCCCCATAAAGTCAGTTTGGCATGAAAAAAGGATCAAATCTTTTTTTTTAAATCAGACATTTCATTCCATAACTTCCTGACGGACATAATTATTTCTAGAGATTCTAAAATAGTAGCATATTTAGATCATAATCCTGTTCACCAAATCAAAGGTGCTATGTATGTATATTCTAAAGTTGCCCAAAACAGAAAAACCCAATTGTTTGCTTCCAATATATGATATGGTAAGATAAGTATGATGATACAGATTTGTAAAGATTTATAAAACCAAATTCTTAAATTCATTAATTGGTAATTGTACTCTCTGTAAAGATATTCTAGGAATCAAAGAACTAAAATTTTTCTAAACAAATAGTTTATTTTCTGAAAACTTTTCCAGGAACATTATATAATCCTGTCAAAATATAAATTAATCTTGGAATAATATTCATTTTACAGAATACAAAATTCCAAGAATTGGAAGGATCTTGGAGGTCTTCTAATCCAATCCCCTGCTCAATCAGGAAGTCCTATATTATCCCAGACAAATGGTTGTCCAATCTCTTCTTAAAAACCCCTAATGATGGAACTCCCACAACTTCTGGAGGCAAGATATTCTACTGATTAATTGTTCTCACAGGCAGGAAATTTCTCCTTAATTCTAGTTTGGATGTCTTTGTTAATCTTCCATCCATTACTTCTTCTCTTGTCCTCAGGAGCTTTGGAGAATAGGTTGATCCCTTCCTCTCAACGATAGTCTCTCAGATATTGGGAGACTGCTATGCTGGCTGAGGAATTTTGGGAGTTGAAGTCCACAAGTCCTAAAGTTGCCAAGTTTGGGGACCCCTGGACTAGATATTCCCAGTTCCCACAAATGTTCATTGTACAGTTTAGCCAGTCTCCTAATCATTTTTGTTACTCTTCTCTGCATTCTTCCTAGAATCTCAACATCTTTTTTTGTATTGTGGTGACCAAAACTGGATGCAATATTAGAAGTATGGCCTTACCAGTGCAGCATAAAGCAGTACTAATACTTCACGTGATCTTAATATTATCCCTGTATTGGTGCAGTGTTCACCTTTCCCCAAAGGGTAAGGTTTAATATCTCTCAATTATCAATATTTGAAGAAACCTCTATCCATATTTTATTTATATTATTACATATTAGTAACTGGATTATATCCTCTGGAATATAATGTATTTGGTACAAATACCAAATTGATATTCCTTAAATGGAATAGGTAACTCAATTTTCACCTATTGGCATCAATTCCGATTTGAACCAGTTAATAATGCAAACTGCTATTTTGTTAAAGGCAGCTACTTTTGCATAAACATTGGGATAGCAGTATAACATTTAGAAAAAACCAAAAGACTGCCCTATGCAAAAATTAACACAAAATTAATTAATTTACACAAAATTAATTGTGTTAATTGTTAATTAATAAATTAATTACTACTCCACAGATATCTCTGTGTTGTCTAAAAGCACATACCAAGAGTTTCATGGATATTAAAAAACATGGGTGAAAGTGGGCATCCTTGTCTACTTCTAAATACCAGAAAAGTAGAGATAGAATGCCATTAGTCTTTACATGTGGGTGATTCATATGATATCTTAATCAATTTTACGAATTCCTAAGAAAGCCTGAATCTATCTATCTATCTATCTATCTATCTATCTATCTATCTATCTATTTATATCCATTATAGTTCTATAGATTTCCTATTGGAATGATTGTCCTAGCTTTCTTTATTTTAAATGATTAGCCATGATATTACTGGGCCTTTGGCCATTCTCCCAATATCTGTTGTAGATATTTAAGCATAAATTCTGTCTGCTGTGATATTATAGTAGTTAGTACATATTTCTTTTTCAATATTTGTCTGTATAAAACTGTAGATGGTTATCTAGCCATAAATGTTTCTCCTTTTATTTTTAATTTCAATTTTATTTTTGTATTATGCATAACCAAGAATTCTGTCGCAAATATATATGTATTCTATATGCTTCCCATTCAAAATTTGGGCACTTGGTATTTCTGAATTCAAATCAAAACATTGTAGTGTCTCTACCTGCATTTTTTCCCCTGCTTTACGTTTTTCACATTTTTGTTAGAGCACTTTTTATTTTTTTGCTTCTTTTTGACAGTATATGTATCATTATCACCATTACCTTGTGTTTTGCTCTTTTTTGTTATTAATTAAGAAGCAATAACAACTTTTTAAGTCATCTTTTTTGTCAAATTTTCTATCGATCGAATGTGAGGAAATATTCTTGAATGGACTACAGTACAACCTCTGTAATTCCAGGACAAAAAAAACAAGAGACTTGTTTTATGCTCCTATTATTAAGTATGGCAGAAGTTGGAAATATTTTGAATTTTGTTCCATTGAAACAGAGCCAGTTTAAAATATTTCTGTCAAGCCTTTCAAATTTGGAACAGAACTTTTATTTGTCAACTTATATGCCTTTTCAATCAGAGAGTCGATATAGGAGACTTATCCAATTAAATGATATGTTCATTTTGTAAGCTTTATCTTGCTCATTTTCTGTCTTCTGGCTATAAAAATGGAGGTGAGGATTATTGGATAGAAATAACAGCAAAAATCATGAAACAATTAATATATAAATACATGTTCTGCATGGATAGCTGACCCAAATATGCTCCCTACCCTAAAAATATGAAAAATATTGAGCAGAACATTCTACTTTGGCCCAGGTCTTTATGCCTTTAGGTAAGCTCAGCATGGTTGGATTATATATTATGTTTTTTTCTCAGGAACAGCTTATCTCCTGAGGTAAACATTGCTTCTATTGTCATGGCCTTTTGGAATTTGGTAAAATACGTCTTTTCCAAGTGTGGCTTAACAAAAAGAAGAAAGAAATGAAATTATGTGTGTTGTGCACATGAATTTATTCATCTGTGTCTTTATCAAAGAAAGAGGATACGGATGAGAAATGAGAAAGAGAAAGCGGATACATCTTGCCCATAAGCCCCACACCTATTTCACCACCCAGAATCTACCGATCCATGTTTCAGTTCTGAAAAAGAAAAGATTGTCATTTACTGGTGAAGTGCATATTTTGCCAGTAGAAATTCCTGGATCAGTTCCTGATACCTCTGATGAAAGAATTAGGTAGCAAGTGATGAGAAAGGCATGAGGAGTTGATACCCAAATGATACTACGTTTATGGACAACACAGTATCTCACAGATTGCTATTTCATTTATAACTCTGAACATTTAATTGCATTCATAATTTTACATAACTGCGTTTTTATTTAGCATTTAATATTGAAAAGTTTAGAAGAATTTTAGATTAATGTTAAGTAAATATTAAATGTTCAAGTAATTGAGAAAATTTTCAACTTCCTAGTTAATCACAATTGTATTATCTTTTTTGCAATTCTGTTTTAATTTTGAATATATGAGTAGGCAAATACCTTAAAGCTGATATTAAAAATACCAGATTTGAGGTGATGCTGGTATTTATTTATTTTTAAACATGAAAACTGAGTAAGATAAACTATTGTGCACCATCTCTTATACAAAACCATTTCTTTTTAACTATATTTAGCACCTTCTATTGCTCTAAGATTCAGATAATAGTATATATTTGTCAACAATGCTATAAAAACATTTCCCCATTTTTCTCTTGTGGACAATAAAACAAAAGCCTTATTAATATAAATGGTTAACAATTGTGGGAGCAAATCCTGTACATCGTTTATATTAAGCAACAGATTTTTCCAAGGGTACTAACTTAAGCTATACTTAAGCCACTAACTTAATTTTCTCCTTTTTTTCTAGACAAATTTTTCATCTGTTGAATGGCAGCTTTCTTCATGTGAACTGCTGTCGATGTCTTCATGCTATAAAACCAGAGTTCCATGATCTACACGTGCTTTCTTGTTCCGCTCCCCAAAAACAGTCATGAGTTAGTTATTTCCAGATATTCATCTTGTTCCACAGGAGATACTTCATTGATATTCTGGAATACAAGGTGCTCAATGAATCGAGAGCCCCCATGAATGAAACAGCCAGCTCTTGCCAGCAGATGGCTAAAAATTGCACCACACATGTAGCAGGGATGGCACAGGAGGACAGGGGTCAAGTACCATCCACTTTCTATCATGATGCCAGCCAGGAACTTGATTTGTCCACCAAGGTATACAAAAGGGAGTCTGGGAGTCCTTATTCTGTACTGGTGGACCCAAAAGCAAGTAAGCCACATCTTCATGAGAGAGAGGAGCAGCCATATTTCAGGGAGGAAAGAACAGTAGGAGAGGCCCGAGCCATGAAAGAAGACAGGGAGAACTCTGACGACTTGCAGGAGGAGGACGAGGAAGAAGATGAAGTGACTTACAAAAGGGAGCAGATAATAGTAGAGGTAAACCTTAACAACCAAACATTAAATGTATCAAAAGGGGAGAAGGGGGTCCCTTCCCAATCCAAAGAAACTGCTGTTCTTAAGACCAGCAGTGAGGAAGAGGAGGGTGACAGTGGGGAGGAAGAGGCCACTGAAGACAGTAATGATGATGAGGAAAATGAGAGGCAGAAGAAAAAAGAGCAAAGAGAGGAAAATGATAGTGTTGCACAAAGGAGGACAAGGAGAGCTGCATCTACTGCAGCCGCCACATCTTCCCCTACTTCCAGAACTACAAGGGGCCGTAGAAAGAGCATTGAGCCTCCCAAGCGTAAGAAGAAAGCTGCAAAGGAGCCCAAGGCACCTGTGCAGAAATCAAAGTGTGAAGAAAAGGAGACTTTGACTTGTGAGAAGTGCCCCAGAGTGTTTAACACACGGTGGTATCTGGAGAAGCACATGAACGTCACTCATAGGCGCATGCAGATCTGCGACAAGTGTGGGAAGAAATTTGTTCTAGAAAGTGAGCTCTCCCTTCACCAGCAAACAGACTGTGAAAAAAACATTCAGGTAGGTTTTCTCACTGGTTTGCCAGATTTCCCTACCTTCTGCTGTCCCCTGGACACTTTGCAAGGGGGGAAATCCTTTGAGGAGGACAAGTTCCCAAACTTTCCTACTTTGATCAACATTTCCTCCTGCATAGTTAAGGAAATTGACTTGCATGGATGTGGGGAGGAGAGGGAATAATGCTTGGCTGTAAGAGTTCTCTATGCAATCTTGCAGAAGAAATGGAACGTTGGGTTCTAAGCCTACACATACAGTAGAACCTCTGGTCATGACCATAATTCGTTCCGTTAACTTTGGTCGCAACCCAATTTTGTTGTGACTCGAACCTAATTTTGGAAATTTGGCACTTACAAAAAAAATGGTGTGGAAGGGGAAATCTGCCACGAAAAAAAAAAGGGGGAACTTTTTGGTCGGAACCAGATTTGGTCATAGTCAGAAGCGTTCGTGACCAGAGGTTCTACTGTATATTGTACATTAGTCAGTATTAAATGGAAGATAAAGACACATTAGTTAAAAAATTAATCATAATACATGATATATATAGGCTTGCATATGTAGACAAGATATGACAGAATGCAAAACTAATTTGTATTATATTGTGTAAATCTTATTTAGCTATAAATCGTTTAGGAAATATATGACAATAAGACACGTAAACTAAACATCCTATTGTACTTTTCAGTAAATGTAAGAAATCTATTTAATTGGTGTGTCAAATATCCATTTGCTATTTAGCATGCTATGGATTGTTGTTAGATTTTGAAATCATCATTTAAAAATAAGTGACCTATGTTAGGGGACTGAGAGCTATATTAATTCCTCAGAATCCTTTTGGAACTGCCGAATGGGTAGAGCTGCGTGACTAAGAAATAAAGCATTCAGCCAGGATAAACAAACTCAAACACTATTCACATTATCACAATTTAAGAAACACTATTTTAGCCTTCCTATTTTGTCCATCAGATCAATCAGACAGCAGGAAAAAAGTGAGTTTGGGTTCCATGATTTCATAAAAGATAGTTGTGAATTATACACAGGTAATTCTGAATATTGGAAAACTACTAGATAAAAGAAACTGCGTGTTTGCATATAATTTATTCAGGTTAGTTCTTGGAATGAAACTGAATACAATATAATTAGATAAATACCTAGCAAACTAGATATTGTATACAGAGACCATAAAGAGACTGATAGAGCAAAGTGATAGGGAGCAGTTTTCCTAAGAAAAGTTCTCTTTTAAAAGGCACATGTTTGCTTATTTACCCATAGAATTGGAGGTTGAATTCAAGTTAGTAGTTAGCAAGATGATCCTATAGCTTATTCCTCCTATGATTCTTGGTCCTGGAAATAATGCAGAATGAGCAAATCCAATAATCTTTGGACAAATACAAATGAAGAATCCTTGTTGTATATGGTCAGCATTTATGTTTGTTTAATAAATGGATCAACAAGATGTTTATTTTCAACTACAGACTCTTTGCCTGAGAACATCAATATTTAACCTGGTAGCATTTATACTTTTTATCCTAATCAATTCCGATTTTTTTAAAAAAAAATAATATTTTAAATAAATATGACATAAAGCATAGAGTAACCTTCAAACTATCCTGTGGGTTTTGATACTTATTTTTCACTTTTTAGCTTTGAAATGCCCAGTCTGAATTAAAGGATAAGTGATTCTCAACTATGTGATTGCTTTGCATTTGTTTCCTTCAGTGTGCTCATTGTAATTGCTGAGATCAAGAATTTTGGTTTAGTATTCTCTTATCCCAGATTCTGATGTGTGTCTCTTCTGTAAACTGGATGTGTTATTTCTGATACATGTGTGAACCCAGAGGAGTAAGACACAGATGTTCCTTCTGCTACTGCTCTGTCCACTCTTACTCAACAGTTCCACTTCGTTGTTATTCCTTGTGCCAGCTTCAGCAATCCTCTGGTCCAGAATTCTTATGCTGTTATGCCCTAGGAACTGGAATCCACTTACTTCTGTCTTCCAATTTGAATGGAAAATAAGAACGAGTTTCAAGTCAGTTAACTCTAATCCTCATTTTGTAGTAGGTTTATTATTTTTAAAGTGCTTTGGACTAACTTAAATAATCTTCATGGATCTTATATTTTTCTCACTAAACATGTTTAAAATTACATTTTGCTAACTTCTATATGTTTCACACGATCTAAATAACTGATAATGTTCTGGTTTCTTGGCACAGAATTTAAATTTGGGGACAGAGAGAACATTACTTTCTTGTATAACTGGTCTGCTAGGGTTATGGTAAGATGTATTAATGACTACTTCCACTGAATAATGATACAAATTACATATATTTTTATTTTGCTTTGTTTTACTATCTTATTTTATACAAGATAAAAATTAATTAAAAAGTGTCCTTTCCAACTAAAATCAGCCATTAATACAAAATCACATTACTTTGTTTAAATATGATTGCCATGATTTTGGGTAGAGGGAAATGTATTATTTCATTCTCTCTTATTTCCTGTACTCCAAATAAGAAAAATAGTTGTTTCATTTTGAGTAATTTATTGTAATCCTGCAATTCACAGCAATATACTTCCCAGATTATGCTTAAATACAAATGAGCTATTTTTGATATCAAACATCATTTTGAGGCTGGCAGACTAGCTGACTGAATTTAGTTAATATCCTTCTCCCGCATCACTGCTCATTCCATCAATGTATTTTGTGTCTGTGTGAAGGGCTGGTAGAAGCCTGGATGTTGCTGCTGATCTGCTCTAGAGGAAGCAGCAGGTGGCGATGTAAGTACATGGATACAGTATTCACTTAAACCTTTTTATCTGTGGTTTCAGTGAAAGAATGAACTGAGCAGCATTTTAATACTTGTCACAAACAGTGTACATACAGTTGCAGCCATTTCCTTGTGTATGTTCATTTCATTTGGTTACAGCTTCCTGGTACCATCTGAAGTGAACTTTGTTTAAATTATTCTTCTTTGTCCTGTCCACCCATTCAGTGTGTTTCCTGTAATAAGTCATTCAAGAAGCTTTGGTCCCTCCATGAGCATATCAAGATTGTCCATGGATATGCAGAAAAAAAATTCTCCTGTGAAATATGTGAAAAGAAGTTCTACACCATGGCTCACGTGCGAAAGCACATGGTTGGTGAGTTTTTGCTGTCTGTTTTTGCATAGCATAGTGCTTCTTTCAGATTTATGATTCTGATGTTCAGTCAAATGCCCATGTAGCATTTAGGTAATTCCTTGTTTACAATAGGTTAGTCCTTTTTAAAAATACCTCTCTGTAACTATGCCCTTGTTCATCTCCATTAGTCATTACTGGAAAGGATAGAGAAAGCCATAGAAAGCCTTTCAGGTAAAATGGGAGAAACCCAGTCTTTGGCCTCTCAGTCTGCCCAATGTAATACTATCTGGGGCTGTAATGTGGAGAATCTGTTTTAGATGCAATTGGAGAGAGAAATGACACTTTAGTCTATTTGCAATACAGAGATTTGGTGTTTTAGTTAATCCCCATTTATTACCAATTTTATAATAAAACTGTACTTTGATGTGCATCTTCCTGAATGCAAGCACTGAAGTTAGGGAGTTCATACGTTTCCTTTTGCCTTTGAAACTAAAATCTATATTTGGAAGAATTGAAGCATATAACATTGGTAAAATGTGGGATATCTTCACTGTAAAATACCTATCCATAGACTTAAATGATACAGGAAGAACATTTCCATGACAAATTGAACTTCGTTTTAGAGCGAACTGAACTATTAAGAAATTATTCTTACTTGGCTGAAATAATTTTGACCTGGTGAGATAGCTAAGAACGTAGCTTTGAACTTTGAAGTAGGATGTTGAGAAAGAGAATGAATGAAATAAGGCACTTTAGTCTTGTGATTACACAAAGTTTAATTATGTAGGTCTCTGTATACATGCCTACCAAAATTTATAGTCAAATTAGTGTGCTTTATTTTTATCTATATTAAGCTGATTTCTATATTATAAGACACAATGAATAGTATTTTTATTTCCTGAATGTTAATTGCTTATTATTTTGTTTATATTATAGTTTAACTATAGGCTACCACAAGAACCATTCTAATTGAATAACATCCACATAAATATTTTAAATAAAATAAAATCTCACCTAGATCCAATCTTATCTATGCTTAGAGTATACCTCTTGAAACCATTGAGACTTAAGCTAGTTATGACTGACTTACTTAATTGACTGATGTTTCAGCACATACTAAGGACATGCCGTTTACATGTGAAACCTGTGGAAAATCTTTCAAACGCAGTATGTCGTTAAAGGTTCATTCACTACAGCATTCAGGAGAGAAACCTTTCCGATGTGAGGTATGAATTCTGCTCAATGTCTAATTGTAAAAAACAAGCATATAATTATAAAGTAATATTAAAATTGAATAGACATGAACAATAAAACCTGTGCTACAGATCAAAGCTATCTCTTACCTAACATTCTATTTCTACAGCGACCAGCATACAAATAAGAATAGTGACATGCTCACACTCCACTCCACTGCAATTTTTTGTCTCATGGTGCCTTCTTAAATCTGTGGCAGAAATGGATTATATCTCAATGATTATCAAAATTATAATATTTATCAGTGCTTGATAAGAAACCATGGATATTGTTGTGCTACATTGCAGCAAGATGAAGATATAGTGGGTAGGGGAAGATATGGCAGAAAATAGTTTAGATCATTGTCAGATGTATGAGGTAAACCAGGTTAGGAAACTGACTCCACTGAAAACTAGAACTATATTTATTGAAATGGGTTATAATAACAGAATCTTGCAAGTTTGAGAGGACCTTAGTTCTCTCTGAGCTTGCTTGTTTTCTTGCAGACATTTCATTACCCAAATAAGGTAACATCATCAGTGCTAGTAAGAAGTGCAATTTGCTATCAGTTTATATTCTAGTGGCTTGCCCTGTCAATATTGTGGGGGTGATCTCAACCAAATAATTTCTAAGGCCATCCCCACCATCGCTGACCAGGAAAGCCATTAGAATATAAACTGACAGTAAACTGCACTCCTTACTAGTACTGATGATGTTACTTCTACATGGCTTCTGAATGATTTCTCCAACACTATCTCCATGCTCCTTATACCCACTTCTAGGGATGACAGCCTTGGTATTTGGTACCAATCTTGATAGACTCTTGTGCTATATCGCAAGATCTGATATTGAAGGCTCAAATGCCCTGATTTCTAACTGTTGCTACTTAATGGATAACACTAGTTTATAATAAAGCTCTCCTCCTCCACAGCTTAATTGTGGATGAAAGGGCTGGATTTTTTAAAATTACCAAATCCTAGCTGGATATCAAGGGTAGCCCAGGATTAAGGTGGTAGTGTAGCCATTGTCATCTGAAAAATCTGATAACTTTCAGGTGCACTGTTCTGCAGTACCTAGTTGGGAATTCCTGTTCGTGAAGTTGAGCAGTAGGAATCAGAGGGAATTGTGCCTGTGTTCCTGTTAGAATTCACAGCTAGTTTGGCAATAGGGTTCCATGGGCTTATGGTATGGCAGACTTTAATCTGATTTCAGGTGCAGGCTTGCGGGCTACTCAGGTGGCTACCAAATTACCACTATGCCAAAACACGGACTAAAAAGTGTCACATATTGAACATTGTCTTTATCTTGGGACACTTGCAATATAAACTGGACTTGGAGAGTACTACCATGAATCCCTTGACATGGACAGATCACTCCCACTTGGTCATAGAACATTAATGGAAAAAAGCAAAGAGTATATGTAATCCTTGATTTATGACCAAAATTGTTTTTGTATAAGGAAGCAACAGGTGAGGCTAAGTAAATTTCATTTAGTACCCAAACAATGATCACAGGCTCCCTCAGGCTCTCTCCATTGTTCTTTTCTCTCTATACCAATGACTGCATCTCAAGGGAACCCTTTGTTCTGAAATTTGCAAATGATTCAACAGTCATTGGCCTCATTTGAGACAGTGATGAATTTGCATATAGACGGGAAGTTGAATAACTGGCTCTGTGGTGAGCCATCATAATCTGGAGCTGAATACACTTAAAATTGTAGAGATGAGAGTGGATTTTAGGAGGAGCCCTTTTGTTTTACCACCTCATCATATTGAATAGCACAGTATCAGCAGCAGAGTACTTCAGATTTGGGGGTTCTATAATTTCCCAGGGCTTGAAATGGACACTTAACATTAGAACCATCATTATAAAGACACAGTAAAGAATGTTCTTCCTGCATCAATTTAGGAAGTTCAGACTGTTCAGGAGCTGTTGATACCATTTTACAGAAGAATTATTGAGTCTCTTTGTATGTACTTTTATAACTATCTGGTTTGGTATAGACTCCAATGGCTATTTAAGATTATAGAAAGAATAACTGCAACCAGCCTGCCTTCCATAGAAGACCTGCATATTGCATGGGTCAGAAGAAGGGCCCTAGAAGATATCTGCAGACTGCTCACATACATCCTGGATATAAACTGTTTCAATTCCTCCCCTTGGGACAGGCTACAGGGCATTGCATGCCAAAAGAACTCGACATAGGGACAATTTTTGTGCCATCACTGTGCCGAACAGGTGCTCACAATGCTGTCTAATGTCTGTGTATTCATGTAATATAGATGTAGCATTATTATTTATCCTTATTAACCTTCTAAATCTCTCTTATTAGGGTGGTGGTGATGAGGATGTTGATGATGATGATTCTGTTGCTTTGCATGTACGTTGAGGGCTTCTGCACCAGAATCAAATACCTTGTGTATC
Source organism: Notechis scutatus (assembly GCF_049901735.1). Classification (NCBI taxonomy): domain Eukaryota; kingdom Metazoa; phylum Chordata; class Lepidosauria; order Squamata; family Elapidae; genus Notechis; species Notechis scutatus. The sequence goes on along the minus strand of NC_142025.1, from coordinate 99,656,757 downwards.
TAATCACATTAAGTATTCAATTTCTGTTGAGCTCAAAATTTCCATTGTTAAGCAAGACAGTTGTTAAGTGAGTTTTGCCCCATTTTACAACCTTTTTACCACATTTGTTAAGTGAATCCTTACAGTTGTTAAGTAAGTAAAATGGTTATTAAATGAGTCTGGCTTACCCATTGGCTTTGCTTGTCAGAAGATCACAGATCACTTGACCCAAAGACACTGTAACTGCCATAAATACATGACAGTTGCCAAGGGTCTAAATTTTGATCATGTAACCATGGGAATGCTGCAACAGTCATTAAGTGTGAAGAACAGTCATAAGTCACTTTTTCAGTGCGGTTGTAACTTCAGACGGTCACTAAATGAATAGTTGTAAGTCGAGGAGTACCCTTAAATCTGATCAAAAATGGGTAAGAACCTTTTTTAACATTATCTTGTAATGATAAGGGTGGTAGAATGTGATATTTTCTGCCTTTATTTCATGCCAGAGCAGACCCTCCTGGGTCAAGGAAATATTTGGTATCCATTTCTGGACCAGGAAATGCCTTTGTCACTTCTTGATTGAATTAACTGTAATGCAGTCTACATATGAGGTGGTCCTTGAAAAAACATTTAGAAGCAGCAGTTAATTTAGAATGCAGAGGCACAGTCAGTTTTGGGTATTCATGATACACCTGTTTTGTGAGCCGCCCTGCCTGCACTGGCTCCCAGTGATTTATGGTCAGGATAGTTGTGGAATGTTTATTTCTGATTATTTTTGCTTGCCTGTAGAGATGAGTTTGAAAAAGATATTCAATAACCATTAGATAAACACTACCTTAGCTGTGAAAAAGAGGAGGAACTATGAAAAAACTCAAGATTGTGATACCTTCATTCTCTTGTTGTTAGCCAAGGGAGAGAGAGAATCTCTGTTGGGCTTTCAAGATTCTGTTATTATACTTTGCAACAATAAAATTACCAGCTCTTTTGGAGTCTTATTTCCTGACCTGGCCTACATAGAAGGACTGGCATCAATCTTGAAGGCCTCTCCTCTTTCTAATTATGAAGTCATTAATCTTTCTTTTGATTGTGGAAATTGCATCATAGAACAGCTTGCTCAAGCATGATTGTCATTCCCTTGTTGGAGTCTGATTCTGAGGGGGAGATTGAGGAGCTGACAGGGAGTGGGAGTGTGGCTTCGGTGGCTGTAGAAGAAATGGGGGAAGGGCACAGTCCGGCTGGGCATTCAGAGGAAGACCCTCTTCATCCTAGGGCACGCAGGGAGGAATGGAAAAGGGAGCAATATGGCTTATGGGAGAAAAAAAGCTTTGATCTCTTTCATTAGTTGCAGCTGGGAGAACAGGATATAAGAAGAGCATTTGCACACAGCAGCTTGCTGGAAGCAAACCGGGTTGAGACTTATCTGGGTTTTTGGCGTCCTCCCAACTGTGTGTGCTTCGTTATCTTTTGGAAGTCTGCAATTTTTTATCCTGGCCAGTCGTGTTAATTACTTCAGCTGTGGTTTGTGTTGTTTTTTTATTTCTAATTTATCTGTACTTTTTGGTTTGGACTGCATTTTTTCTTCTCTTTGGAGACTGTTTTTGGAAGAGTTTGATCTCCAGGCGAGGATAACTGGACATTGGGGGCCAAGTTGGAGGTATTAAAGGGACTTTTCTCACTTTTGTGACTTTGTTGCTTTTGTGCCACGCCCCAGGTCATCACAATGATAGAACAATAACAGCAAGTGGAAATACAAATAACAAACCTGCACAGTATTGTAGTACAATTAATGCAGCAGTTCAGACAAGATTTGTCTCATCAGGGCAGTTCAACAATCTGCATCCCAGATAGTATTTCTTCGCTCTCAAAAAAATTTCTGGAGTGGTTTGGAGGAGACGAAGATCAGTTTTTTGTTTTTAGACTCAGTTTTGAGTTGATTATGAAATGTCAACCAACAGCATTTCTTACAAATTGTTCCAATGTTTGTTCTGAATCTTTTAAAAGATGGAACAGCCAAATAAGATGTGTCCCTCATTGAAGGCAATGTTCATTACTGCATAGTTACCAGAACTTCATACAAAGTTGAAGTTGCATTTGATTATTCAAGTAAGGTAGCAATAACAAATTGAGAGATCTGCAATGTAAAACAAAGTAGTGAGAAAGTTTATAAATACATATAAATTTTCAGTTATTTGCCAGAGATGTATGTAAAATAATCTTTCTCCGATGAGCTAATTTTCAGCTTCCTATGATGAACTGGGAAAGGAGGTTAGTGTTACAAGGCATATCAAAGAATTTGAAAGAACTGTTACAATACTGAATGTTAATAGAAAGTGGTTGGAAGACTTGAGGCATGGAGGAAATAGCAAAAAGTAGAGATTTTTAACCTCTGCTCCACCCCAATGACCTCAGATTCCAGTGTCAAGAGAATCCATATAGAAGTAATAAAGAGATGCATGTCCTCAGTAGAGAAGGAAAGGATGCGGTTTATGCTTCTACTGTGTAGCCCTAGAATACAAAGCCTAGACTTGAATCACAAAAATAGGTACCTGTCAATGTCTCACCTGTGGAATTGTAGTCCACATTATAAGCAAGTGCCCCATCTGTTGGAAAGCCTTATCTTTGGGAAAAATAAGGAATCCACCAGTAGAGCCTTTTAGCTATTAAGAAGAGCTCAGGCAGCCAAACAGAAAGACTTATCTTTTTATGTCAGAGAAGAAAAAATTCTCGAGGGATATTCATTGCTATAGATTCCATGTATCCAAAACCTCCTGGATGTGACCATTAGCGGTCTCTACCACTACCTCTTATTTCAGACTTACTAGACAGCCTTCAAATGACAATTTTTCGCAAAATTGGATTTGAGAGATACATAAAATTTAATCAGAATAAAAGATTGACATGAAAATTCGCTGAGAAACCAGGTGTGGCAGATTTGAATAGATAGGAATGCTATTTAGATTATTTAATTGCAGTATGACCATCTCCACGTTCATGAGTGAAATATCATCTAATGTCTTGGATAAGTATGCACTAGTATGTTTGTATAACATACTGATATTTGCATGAGAGCAACATTAAAAAGGTTTAAGAATGACTTTGCAAATGAAGCTTTTTTTAAGTTGCAAAAATGTGTATTTGATTTTCCCCAGCCGGATTACTTGAGTTTCCAGTTCTCTATAGAAAAAAGAGATCCAGTACAGTTCATATCATGGCAGGCACTTAGAAATATGAGAGAGTTCCAAATGTTTTCTGGGCTTTGAATTTTTTCATAGAAAATTTATCCTTAACTTTGTAGAGTGCAAAAGACCTTTGCCACAATTCCTAAAGAAAGGACCCAAATTAAATTGGTCTACCCTAGAGCAAGCAACAGGTTAGGGTTCAAATGGAGGGAAAAACAGCCTAAAACAAAGGAAAATGAATGGTACATTACTGTATAACTATTGACCTTCAATAGTTAGTGGAACACCTGATTCATAGGGCAGAAAGCTCTCCTCTCCCAGAATCCTTTATGTATTGGAATTTGACTACATCTCTTGTTGTATGATTGCAGTTTAGTAAGTTCTGTTGCTAAGAGCCAGTTTGGTATAGTGGCTAAAATATTAGATTAAAAATCAGGAGACTGAGTTCGAGTCCCAGCTTAGTCATAAAGTTAGCTGAGTGACAAAGCCCTAGGAAGAAGGAAATGGCAAATACTTCCAGAATCTTGCAAAGAACCCTATAGGACCTAATTTTAAAAAAAACTGACTCAGAGACAAAAAAATCTGCTGCTATAAACTTGTCTTCCAGGAGATGCCACAAGTCACAGCTTTTCCTTAATAACGGTGTGGGTGAGGAAGAAAACTCTCACAATGTTTCTTTTCTTTTTGGACAATTAAAAGAAGGGGTAAATGGGAGCAGACATAGAATAATATACATACTACTTGCCCTTGTCCTTCAAAGGCATGAGGGCTTTCCTACCCATTCTTGTGAAAAGGGATAAAAAGGGATAAAAAGAAACACACTTCATCAGACAAGAAAAAATTATAGAAGTCCTGAAAAATATAAAAGAAAATGCAGTATGCCAGGCAAGCTGTGAGATTGTGATGAACTGTCTCAATAATTGTATTCTTCATTTTCTGCATACTTATTTTCTCATCTGAATTGCCATTTATAAGGTAGGCAAAGAACTCCCCTTCTGTCTTTTGATTATTTATGTCTAATAGTTTTTCCATTACTTTCACATCCTTCAGACAGTTTTGTCTGTCTGTCTGTCCTTCCTTCCTTCCTTCCTTCCTTCCTTCCTTCCTTCCTTCCTTCCTTCCTTCCTTCCTTCCGCCAGCCTCACTGTCTGTCTCTAGCTAGCTTACAGATAAAATCTGTCATAATTACAACTTTTAAAAGCACAATTTTCATTTGCTCATCTTTTTGAGGAGATTTCCTATTAATCAGTAAGATACTGCCAAGGAGTTTGTTTTCTCTCCAATTCAACTAAAAACAAAACCTTTTCTATAAGAGGTATAAGGTAGGATAATTTGACGGTATATGATATTTGTCAGTGTGATCATCAGGCATGGTCAACTGGCTGTGAATATCAATATTTAGAACCTGCACAGTTACAACGCTTTTAAATAATAACAAATATTTAAACTTCAGTAAAAGAGCACAGGCAATCTTTTCTAATGTCCAAACTAGTTGGTAGTGCTTTTTTTATTGACTACCTACCCCACTCCCTTCTCAACACAACAGCTTAAAAATACTAGATTTATTTCAAACCTTAGAACATTCAAAATGGCTACTACACGCTTGAATTAGTTGGAATTAGTTGAAATTCTACCATTGTTGAAGGTATTGAGGAATCTGGTAAAGAAGTATCTCTGAAAAGGTCATAGTTGTCTAGTATTTACCTAAAATATTTGTTTCACTTTGAAACTATTCTCTTACCAGAACCAACTCATCCTAAATAGGATTCCATTGCATTTTTTTAAAATTCTAATTGTTAGATGTATTGATAAGATGCAATGTTAGTGTTGAAATTTTTGATGGTAAAAAAAAATGTCAAATACATTTATATAAACTTAGCTCTGTTCTGTTTGATATACTGCTACTGTATTATAAATTTCTTACCTGCAAGTAGGAGACTAGTTACTCATTATGTTTTGCAGAATTGTGATGAAAGGTTCCAGTACAAGTACCAACTTCGTTCTCACATGAGCATCCATATTGGACACAAACAGTTTATGTGCCAGTGGTGTGGTAAAGATTTTAATATGAAACAGTACTTTGATGAGCACATGAAAACACACACTGGTAAGGTTATATTTTGATTGTTATCTTTATACAAGACCTACTAATGTAATAATTCATAGGGAAGTTAAAAGATATAGTTTTATCAGCACATAAGATTTTCTTTCCATTAAAATCTAAATAAAATGCTGTTTTCAGTGCAATTAAACAAGGAGATTCTTGAATCATCTGAATTTCAACGGTAGAAAGCAAAAGAAGGAGAATTAATTTAAGGAAATAAAATTGCACAGCCTCTTTGAAAGTAGAAAGCTCTTGACACAATGCATGAGAACCCCTTAGGCCAGAAGGGCAATATATGTGTATATTAAGACAGAACAGAAAATATAAAAGGTATTGTATTAGATACAGAAAGCAGTAGAAAGGCACTGGGAAGATTTAAGAAGAAGTGTATAAGATATATGAGTGTGATGTAAAGGAACCAAATGCAAATTAAGTAAAAAAGGAATGGGAGATTAAGAGAATAAAACATTACAGCTAGAAATGAAAGAGCGTAATTTCCTGCAGATATGGTGAAATCTGCGATGAAACCTAAATAAACTACAATGAGGCAAGATGTCTGATAAATTATGAGGAAGAATAGATTGAATATAGAGAACAAAAATCTGATTACAAGAGGTTGTGAGCAGAATAGTTGTGACCAAAGGTTTATAGTCTAAGAAGTCAAAGCAAGATATAAAAAGATAATAGGTTGAATAGTTGGATAAATAGTGATAGAATAAATAATAATGGGAGGGTTATTGATGCTGACATTTCAAATGAGATTGGAAAATGATTTAAAAGTATATTTTAAAAAAGAATGGATTGGAAGAAACCTCTGGTTTCATGTTAAAGGTGAGGAAGGTGAATGGTATAATCTGTAGGACCAGAAGTTGGGAAGTACTTAGAATTCTTGGGTATAAATCAACATAATGCATTGGAATTGTAACTTGACAAATCTGAGTTGAATTATGAACCCCAACCAGAATAACCAACTGTGAATGATTTTGGAAATTTTAAATTAGCAATATAGATGAGTCTTTGATAATTTCTTTGATTTAGGATTTGCTTTCAATTTTTTTTAATGAAAATTGAATTTTATTAAAGATGCCATTTTATAACTTTTAACAGGAGAGAAGCCTTTTATTTGTGAAATCTGTGGCAAAAGTTTCACCAGTCGCCCAAACATGAAGAGACATCGCAGAACTCACACAGGGGAGAAGCCATATCCGTGTGATGTGTGTGGCCAGCGATTCCGGTTCTCTAATATGCTTAAGGCACACAAGGAAAAGTGCTTCCGTGTTACCAGTCCTGTTAATGTGCCACCCTCTGCCCAGATCTCACTTGCCACAACTTCATCTGCCACCACTGTACCTTCTGTTGCGAACACACCGAACCCACTTGCCCCTACTTCAATCAATATGAATCCAGGGAGCACACTTCCTCCTCGCCCAATTGGCCATCCATATTCTCATCTGCATCTTCATTCACATCATTCACATCATCTTCCAGTCCCCATCCCTCCAGTCCCTCATTTGCCTCCACCTCCTGCTCTATTTAAGAGTGAGCCTTTAAATCATAGGGGCCAAGGTGAGGACAGTTTTCTGCGACATCTAGCAGAAAAAAACAGTTCAGTGCAGCACCACTAACTGCTTGTCTTCTGCCTGCCATTCTCCTGATTTTCAAAGTTTGGAATTGTGCTCTTCCCTAAGAAAAGGTACCATTTTGGCCCCAAGTAAATTTGCATTACTCTTGGTGATCATCCAACTTAGGGGAGCCAATAGGACAGATTTGGCTTGCACGTTTTACTGTTGACTTTTATAAATTTCAAAAGGACTGAGAAATGTGGTGTTTTTTTTTATAATTTCATATCAGCTAATGAGGTATGCTTGCTTTTGTATTCTGGATTTTCTCCTCAAATTGGGGATAAGTCTGGTTTCCTTTGTACTAATCAGAAAGACTGTGAGACTAAATCCCAGAGCATTAATTTTCACTGTGTATTGTTAATTTCTTTTCTGCTCTGTATATGTGTGTGAGAGAGTGTTTGTGTGGGTGTGGGTGTGCTGGTTATGGAGTAAACCAGCCACATGATTGCAGAATATGAAGCATAGGAAAAACAACAACAATAGTAAACAGAATTTAATCTCATTTGAATAGTTCTCCTAACACACTCTTTATTTTATTATAAAAATTATTTTAGAGTTTTTGTATAGACCTATTTAGTAGCCTGTTTCTAAAATGAAATGTATTTCGAATAAGCGATGTAATTTTTTTCAGTGTAGCTGGACCTATGTTGTTACAATAGATAATTTTTATAATCATTCAAATCTGATTCTTTTACAAAAAAAATGCAAATAGCTTCTATAGTAAAAATTATTCTTACATCTGTACTGCTCTAAAAAGGTGCTTTGAAGTATAAAGGAAGAAGCCCAAGAAGTCTCTTGTAAAGCTGCCTCAGAAGTGGAGATAATTTCAGAACTTTATATAACTTATTTGTAAGGGGAGGGGAATTTTTACTGTGAGACATATCTTCTTTCCATGTCACTTGAGGGTGATTAGATAAGGACACTGAACTACTGTATGCCCCAAAATTTCACTTCTGTTATACTGAAGCATGAAACATTTAAGAAAGGATTTCTGTTAGAGTGAAAATTGCACATGAGGGACAGTCTCAACCAAATATGGTTTCAAATGTAGTATGCTACCTTATCATGGGCATACCTTAGAACCTAGTTCGTTATAGAGACATGTATAAGGTATGAGTTATATTGGGACCGATTTGATGCTGCTTGTTTTGTTCTTAAGTTTGTTAGGAGATAAGCAAGGGAACTGCAAAGTAGATGCAATTTAATTGGATCTGTAAAAATTAAGCCTGAATTAGGCAAACTGGTGTGAAAGCCATTGTCATGTTGGCTGAAAAAATGAATATCATGGAGTATGTGCATATGCTAAAGTTGTGTGAAAGACAGATAGTACTGATTATAGAGGATAATGTCTTTCAGGTTTGACCATGTTCCACAGATAAATGGGAAAGAAATGTTGAATGTTAAGCAAGTTGGTAATTGTGTTTTTCTCAGTCTCCAATGATTCTAAGTTGTGATGAATAGAATCATAGTAATTAACTTTGGATAAAATAGAGCACCATTTAAGGATCCACTTAGTATCTTGAGGAGAAGGCATAGAGATTCCTTTATAGCTGGACTCTAAATTTTTCTAATTTTCATGCTCAAAGACCATCATGCTGATTCCTAGGATATTGTTCTGCTTTTAAAATTAGGCTTTAAGTCTAATTTAGAAAGGGATATTACCTTGGATGAAATGGAAAGCCCTTGTTATTGCATTCCCTTAGGCTGCTGATTGTGTTTCCGCCTTTTATAAACTTTGCATTAAAAATAAAATAGCTGACCTTTCAGTATCTATTCATATTTGACTGAAAACTTCTTAACTCCTTTTTTCGGGGAGTATTTTTAAAATGTTGTCATAAGGCAGTAAAGTTAACTATAAAAATTAATAATATTTAACAGTTCACTATCATCTACTATCTTAATTGGTTTTATACATTCCATGTCATTTTGTAAAGTTGCAGCTCTATATAGAATGCCAGAGGCCAACAATGTGGTTTGTAAAATCCGCTGTTCCAAATTTAAAGGAAAAAGTCACAACTGATAAATCAATTGTAACCCAATTTGCAAAAAGCATTTTTTTTCAATAAATTTACAGTATTTGGCTGCTATTTATGAATTCTACTACTTCAAAAGGGTGTATTTCTGTGTTTCTGTTCTAAAAGTTAACATTATTCATTTCAGAGCTGTGCTCTACATAGAATGAGTACAGGTAGATAGAAAAATGAGTCAATGGCCATTGAAGTTTCTTTATTCTTGTGTGGACAAATTTGCATCTATCCTATTGCAATTCTTAAGGCTTTTTTTTTTTTTTTTGAATTAATTTGGTTCAGTGCAATGTCATCCCTGTAATCCCAATCATTATTGGATATATGAACTGATAGAGGTCTACACTTTGGTCTTTATGCAATGCTGTAATATACTTCTGGCCCCTTTTCATTTTTATTTTATTTTCAAAGCACAAATATTATAAATGTGTAGCCATTCAGAATCCATTTAAAATGTGTGGGACATTTCCAGAGAATGCGTCATTCTCTGGAAATCTTTAAAGCAGCTGCCTATTTTCCTAGGAACACACAACTTTGGAGAACTAAGTTGAAAACATTGCACAGCGCAAGTGCAAAAATTATTCAATCAATATATAAAATACCTTTCATTAGATTTTGGATTTTGAAGTAGAATTATAATTTTGGAAGCCTATTTATACTGGCACGCTTTTACTCATAAGATATGAAAGTTTTCATGCTTAATCTTTAAAACAGTTTATGTTTGTTCATTTGATTGTATAATAGCAATAGCATTTAGGCTTATATACTGTTTCATAGTGCTTTACACTGTCCACTCTAAGCAGTTTATAGAGTCAGCATTTTTGCCCCCAACAATCTGGGTTTTCATTTTACTGACCTTGGAAGGATGGAAGGCTGAGTCAACCTTGAGCCAGTCATGATTGAAGTCTTTGCAGTGGGAATGCAGAGTTAGCCTGCAATAATGCATTCTAACTATGGTACCATCACGGCTCTTTAACTCTGTAATATTTTTTCTTCTGCTGCAAGTTTTACTATTTCCTGTTAGAGTTGCAAAGTACTCGTCTCTGCATTTTTTTAAATTTTGGACAATGATTTGTTTTGCTACTACCATAGTCTTGAAGCCATACGATCTGATCTTGGTGTTTTTACCATTAGGAACATCCCATAAATTCACCATTTTCTGAATATAATCATAATAAATGGAATGGTTTTTAGAAAAATTATGTCTCTAATGTTTGCTCAAAGGGCATGGTGACAGAGCATATAATCAATTTTTGTACCCGGCCTGCTCCAGGAGAGTTGCATTGCCAACACCTATTCTCAGCATTAGAGAGTTTTGATTGATCTTGTCAAACATGTCACAAAATTGCAGTGAGTATTGAAGCTGTGACATGTAGTTCTTCAGAGACACATACAATTTCAACATACTACAGTTACGAATTTTATTTGCTTCTTATCAGAAACCATAATAAAAAGACCTATTCATTCTATTAGTTCGTTTTTATAGTTGCATTTTAATAATTAATCCCAAAGGAAGATCTAAAGATTAAGCAAGAACTGTGATTTGTTTAAAGGCTGCTGTAATAGTATTGATTTTGATACTAGCATACAGCATATGTGACTTCCTCTCCAGCATGAACGTTTTCTTTAGAAAAATAATACTTAAACCAGCCCCTTGAAAGACTAAAGAAGGCAATTGCACAAAAGCTGTAAGAACTATTGCTCAGTTCAATTCATAACAGCAAAGAACATCAACTATTTTCTTCCCATTACTGTATATGTAGCCCTCAATTTACAATCACTCATTTAATGACCATTCAAATTTACAGTGGTGCTGAAAAATGTGATTTACAAACCAGTCCTTACACTTACAACTGTTGTAGCTATTCCAGCATCCCTCTGGTCATATGATCAAAATTTGGACACTTGGCAACCAATATATATTTATTATGGTTGCAGCCTCCCAGGGTCAGGTGATCACTATTTGCAGCCTTCCTACCGACCTGAAAGCAAAGTCAATGGGGGAAGCTAGATTTAATCACATGATTCATTTAATCACAGTAATGTGCTTGAAGATCACAGGTAAAATTGGATGTGACACTTAAAAACCACTTCACTTAGTGACAGAAATTCCAGTCCCAATTGTGATTGTTAATCAAGGATTACCTGATACTAAAATATGTTTGATTTGAGAATAAATCTTTGGCCTGGCAACACAAATATTGCCTTGTTTTATATCATGAATGGTTTAAAGATTTAATGAAGTGTTTGGATTTGATTTTAATTTTGCAATGAGTGGAACAGTAAGGAGTATTCCTTTGATGATTTGTCTTAGTGAAATGTTTAACATTCATTGGGGGCTCCTTTCTTCAAAAGAACAATGGAAACAACAACAACAAAAGAAATTAAACTGTTGAAATTGTTCTCTCTCATACTCTTCTGTAAAGTTGATTTGAAACCTATTTTTCTACTTACCAATCAACTTAGATTCTTGAATGAGAATGAATGAATGCTCTTAACAGCTTGATTTTCAGGGTGGCAACAGATGGCATTTTAATAAGGTTGAAGAACAGATTGAAGAGGTGAGATAACAATGACATGTTACAATTTTGTCAGTGTATTGTGGCATAAACAGATCATGTGCATGCTTAAAAGGAGAATTGTATAGTGTTCTGAGGTAGGTGGGGTTTTTTGCATAAATAATGTTGGGTAAGAAATTTAGCATAAATGTCAGCCTACATGTTGGCTGCTACTGCAAACAAATTTGCAAAAATTAGAAACTGTTTGCTATGCTGTTTTCTGACATGACATCTGTTTGCTTTGGTAGGTCTGCTATATATTGCTGAATACATTCCCTGTTCTTCCTTTCTAGTCATTCATATATCCCTAAAAAAATAAAGTGTAAACATACTTTTACAAACTTAGAAAATAGAAGTGTTTTTTTTTCATTTATCATAGTGTTATGTTTTTCCATATGAAAAAGACGTCTTTGAACTTAGTTATTTGCATTCTAACAAAACATTTCTGCAGAGACTTTATAATTAAATATGTATTCTTCTGTAGCAAACCTGACTCTTAAATGAAATGGAATAAGTTAAATTCACAGCCATAGTCCCTTGGACATATGTAATATTTCTTTTTGCTCGAGGTTAATATAATTGCTTTCTGCTAATAACTGTTCTCTATTCTGATAGGCTGCATAAGATGCTAAACGACTCTTAACCAGTGCTAACCTTGCATGCAAATGAAAATCTGATGTCCATTTAGCCACCTAAAATCAAAACTGATTCCAAGGCAACAACAAAAACTAGGTAGCAAGTGAACATGAGTTGCTTGAGTATTTTTACCCTTTTTGACTCATTTGACTCTTGATGACTGCATGAACATATCCATATAGTTTTGTTTGACAATGAATACCAAAATGGCTTGCTGTTGTCTTATCATTGTGTTAATTGCCACTTTGTAGGGATTTGCAATATTACTACAATGTTGTTAGGAGGACAAATTATTTCAGAAAGTAGAGGTGGCCACTGAGAAGGCACATCATTGAAGTCTCACAAAGTGGCAGTGTCTCAATGAGACCTGGAATGTGTCTTCCCTGTTGGAATATGTGGGTGGGGCAGATACCTTAGGGAATAGGCAGTCCCATTAATAATCTGCAATTGGGTGTTGAGCAGCACCTTAAATTGCATCTGAAAGCCTATGGGGAGTAGGTGCAGCTTGTGAAGTGGGTGTATCATGTGGCGATAACAGGAAATAACCCATAAATACTACACAACCATATATTGGATGATCTTCAAGAATAATTTCATTGGGGATGGAGGGTTAGACTGGATAGATAATTTTAATTTTTTTTTTGTAGGATGGGCAAGAGTATATGGAACATTATTGAGGTGCCTTTTCCCTGAAAAGGAAGCTGTCCTGTTGTTGACAAATGTGTTGTATGTACATATGCTGTATTGTTTTATAAGAAGTTTGTGTTCTGCTTGGCACTGTTAAAATCTGGAGCAGAGAGGTCATCTTAATCCTTATTGAGAAAAAATACTTAGGAAACTTACATTCAAATTTAATTGCATTTAAAGCCGCAAGAAAAAAGATGCATTTATTAAATAGTTTTTGAAATGAAAAGAAACAGGACCTTCTTGTATGTTAAAACTAAAATGTAATTTAAATATGGTTTTCTAGGACTGTATACTGTACCTCTCTCTTCTGTCCACCCTTTCTGATTCCCAGTTTCTCTTCCCCCGTCGTGATTTTTTTCCCCATCAGTGTTCTTGCTGATATACTTCAAATTATGTGAAAATTAAATATTAAATATTATTTCTGTTGAATTACATAATCACAACTATTTTATAATATTTGCAACTCTTAGTATAATTGATACGAATATTCTTGCAACTTAGCTGAGACATTTTCCTTGGCCTGTAGAATTCTGTTATATCACTGAGAATGATGTCAAAAGAAATTCCTGATTTGTGCAATTTGTTCTTTTATTCTTTATATGCTTAATGATAGATATATAGACAAATATGCACTGGGGGACCAAGCAATTTCTGCTACTGTGATATTAAACAAACTCAAACTTTACACAGATATTCCAACACCATTTCTTGATTATTTTTTAGCTTCGGCTAACAAAACAGTTGCAAGTTGATGTATCATTTTTTCCGCTTTATGCTGGGAGCAGCTTACTTTCTATACAAAAGGTTCTTTTTGCCTTTTTTTTTTTTGTAAAATGTGTAACTGAAAGCTTCCTGGGACAAATAAGGTAATCTACTGTCTGAATATTCTGCTGCGAGGAAATGCAAGAATAGGGAATGACAGAAGAGATAAGATCTCTGCTTTGTTTTACTACAGTGCCAGCTTTCTTTTATCATTTTTATATAAATTTAAATTCTAAATTCCCTGACAATTTTTTTCTATTCAGAAAAGCACATGCTCATAAAACACAACTGCCTTTTTTTTTTCAAAAAACCTAGTTATTTTTTCTCCCAAAAATTAAATTAGAATTTCTTTGCATACTTTATCTTTTTTCAGAAGTGTATATGCGTATATGCCTCTCTGGGTTGACAGTATATTTTTTTATATTTTAAAGCTTAGTTTGGATAAAAATAACATCATAGGGATTGTCATAGGCACTTGCTGTGCTTTGGTACATTGAAATCTAAATTATCAGAAGGTTTGCTTTTATTTTTTCATTGACCACAACTGGATGTCTTAGCAGTTAAGCTACATTTGACTTTGCCTTGAACAGATAAAAATGTAACCAGAGTTTTTTGTAATTCACACCAGAAAACCATTTAGCTTCTCATTCTGTTTCCCCAGTGGCCATCCACTTGGGGAAATCCATATGCAAATCACTAAAGATTAGCTCTGTGGTTCTTCTGTTGTATCAAAGGCCTATTGGTTCCACAAATCAAGTGTAACTCAGGACAAGTTAAACAAATCAGTGAAGGAAAAAGCAACTGCTGTACTTTCAGAATCTCACTTTTTAGTAAAAATTTCAACAAAGACTAGCTAATTTATAAATACTGTATATATGAAGATCTTTATATTGTTGGATAACAAGAAAGGCTAGAGTGCAAAAGTGAAACTTTTGTATATCTATTTGTGATGCAAGTGTTATATCTTACATTGCTGTTACAGACCAAGGATGGTATCCATTATTATGTGCTATGTTAGGTCAGAGTATTACTTATTTGAGGATCCTAACTGAACAGTTGATGCTGAGAAATGTTCTGTGGTGTCTTTGGTAGTTGAGATAAATATTTGAAATTCCCACCAATTGCATGTCAGTTAGCAAACTGTTGGTACAGTCAGTACTTCGTCATATTAAAGCTGTAAACAAAACACAGTTTGTGCACAATTCAAAATAAAAGATTCCAATATTTATTCAAAAACTTTGCATAGTAGGAGGAGAGAATAAAACCAGATAGTGGGATGGCAGTTGGGGGAATTGCAGCAATTATGAAAACAAATGGTCCTATCATACTCTTCCTTACATTTGCCCAAGGGCTAAACATACCAAGTTTGTTAAACCCACTTCCAAAGACACAACCTCACTACCCATTCTTGAACTGTTTCTAATTTCTCTGATAGTTTCTTAAAATGTAATATTCAACACTGAATATAACAGCCTTACATTTGTCTCCATTTTTTTCCTATTTTTAGCTTGTTTCTCAATCCTGTCATTATTTTGGAATGTATTTCTGTCATCTAAAGTTTCAGATATACTGTATTTTTTGCTCCATAAGGCACACTTAGCTTTTGAGGAGGCAAAGACAAAAATAATATAAATATGGAGGGCTGTCTCACTGTGAATACGGAACGCTGAATATGGAGCCAGCAGTGTAGTGAGGGCAGGAGGCAGAGCCTGAGAGGACCACAGATAGGTGTCCTCTTGTGCCAGCTCTGCTATTCACTTCTGGACTATAGAAAAGACAGAAGAGGCAGGGTTCAGCACTGTAAAAGGACCCTGCTGCCACAACCCTGCTGCTTTCTATTCATATTTGCGCCATAAGATGCACAGACATTTCCACTCACTTTTTTGGGGGGGTGGAATTGAGTCTTATGGAGCGAAAAATACAGTAATTCCACCTGGTTTATGACATCTGCAAGTGCGAAAAGCATTCCATCCACCTCTTAAATAATTTATAAATCAAATCCTTTATTACGGTTGATGACCAAGATATAGGTTCAACTCAACTTGTTGAAGAAAGGGGAAATGGGATAAAGATAGTCAATTTACCCAAAAAGAAGGCAGAATAGAGGAGAAAAGAAAGGCAAAAGCAGCAGGAAAGAAGAGTACCAAATCATTTTTAAAATATGTAAGGCAACAAAAATGGGAAGAAATGCTTAACTGAAGGATTTACAAACCCATATTGTTGTGTGACTGTCCAGTAGAAAACTTTTAATACAAAAGTTTTGACCATAGAGAACAAAGGATTGAACTTGTGGCCTCTTGCTCAATACCTCAATCTAGTTTGATCAGAAAACAATAAAACCAGCTGTGTTTTCACTTAATTATATGCACCAGTCCACATTTAAATAGCTTCCTAATAAAATACCAAATGCTTTAATGAAATCGGAGGGAACATCAGAGTTCACAAATGTGATTACAATTCATTACAAAATCATAATCATGAGCTGGTCACCAAATACCCAAATGGTAATAATGTGACCATTGTGACAGCAGGAACTCCCAAGAGACATCATAAATTCCTTTCATTCAGCATTGTAATTTTGAGCGATTGCTGAATAAATGGTTGCAACATGAGGACTGACTATAGTTAAAATGAGATAATCTAGCAAAATTTATTCGTGACAAATTCATGTTGAGTTCTAGAAATCACTACATTGTTTTCTACGTATCTACTGTTCCTAGATATTTAAAAAGTCAGTTCAGTGTTTTCATGACAGATTATTCTTTCAGAAAGCAGTTTTGCTCTATAATTGCTGCAGATGGAATTTGCACCTCATACCAAAGTAAAATGGCTTTCTTGTTTTTACAGTACCAAATAACACCTGCAGATAAACTGAATATTCTACGTGTTAGAATACACCTTAAAAATTGGATTTGGTTTATCAGAGATGGGCTTATCTGCAATTGTATATGGCAATGCTTTTTAAAATACATATATATCTAATTAATATCTGTCTAAATAACCTGACTTTATTAATTAAGTCAATTGACTGTATCAAATTTTTAAAAACTAATTCATGTTTATAATAAGTCATCAACCCTATAATAAGTCATCAACCCTCCTGATCTGATTTGTCCTCTTCAAAATGGCCTTTGAAATTAAGAGTGCAGTTTTATTAGTAATTTGCAGGTTCATTCCCTACAAAAAGTAAGGATTTCTCCTGGTGCCCCAATATTGTTTAGTTTTTAAGTAAGATTCTGAGTAAACAGCCCTTTCTGCAGAATGCAGTTTGCAACCCACAATAATGTATCCAATGTCTTTGGTGGCTGGTCATCACAAATGCAGTCTTTCTTCAGGCTTCCATGTCTTATCAAGTTCAAATGTTTGAAGTGAGCTTTACAAAATGCTGTTCTGAGATGGTGAGGCATGTGGATTATTAGATGTTTTTTTCTAACTGGGAAGCTGATTTGTGATGACCCAGACTGTACATAAAGTGCTACAATATCATCTTGGACAACCACATTAATAATTCTTTGTTTGAAAGCTTCCTTGGCCTTTAGTAAGAATCCATATTGAGAGATGACTTTTGAAAGTTGGGTGGCCTAAGTGTGAGATTACATTTTGTGCAACAGCTCTTCAAAACAGAAGAGCCATTGGGTAGTCTATCTGGGTTCCCTGGATAGAATCTTCAGCCAGTAATTCAATAGTTGAATTATTAAATGACTTTGTCATTGAATGCAGGGGCTGGCATAAACTAATTCATCCCCAAGATATAGTTCAGAAAAGTAGATTATATCTATTCCAATAAGGGGGCATTCATGTATTCCCATAGTTCTGCATCATATGTAAGCATTGTGACTATTTTGCTGTTTTATAACTTTATGAAGAATTAGAAAACTCAGTGAACTATAACGGGTGAGCTGTTTTATGGCATTGGCATAAACTGCAGCCCTTAAAAAATTCTCCTTTAAAAGTGGGAGCAGAAACCTATTTCTATGAAAACAAGTCCTAAGTATAGATAGGACTTGACTTGATCTATATTTCCAAATACAGGCTATGATAATAATTGGTACGTTTTTTCCCGAAAACAGCTACCTTAGTTTTGGATTTATTCATAACAGAAATAAAGAGTTGGAAAAGACTCTAGAGGTTTTATAGTCCAACCTGCTGCTCAAGCAGGAAACCCTATACCATTTCAGACAAATGGTTGTCCAGTCTCTTCTTAAAAACCTCCAGTGTTGAAGCACCACAACTTTTGGAGACAAGTTGTTCCACTGGTTAATTGTTCTTATTGTCAGGAAATTTCTCCTTAGTTCTAGGTTGGTTTTTTACTTGCTTAGTTTCCATCCATTGCTTCTTGTCCTGCCTTCAGGTGCTTTGGCGAATAGGTTGGCCCACTCTTCTTTGTGGTAGCCCCTTAAATATTGGAACACTGCTATCATGTCATCTTTTGTCCTTCTTTCGTTAAACAAGTCATCCCCAATTCCTGCAGCCGTTCTTCATTATATTTTAGCCTCCAATCTCCTAATCATCTTTGTTGCTCTGAATCTTTCTAGAGTCTCAACATCTTTATATCATCTCTGATATATTTAAAAAATGGACCAAAACTGGATTCATTATTCCAAGTGTGGTCTTACCAAGGTACTATAAAGTGGTTTAAAGATCATTTCAAGTAGTTGAGTGCACAGTATGTACCAGTGGTGGTATTCAGCCGGTTCGCACCGGATTGGGCGAACCGGTAGCAAGAATGTGGCATGCGTTGTCGAACCAGTAGTAAGTTCTGGCTGGCCACTCCCCCTACCCGGTCACCCTCCCAATTGATGCTTGCTTACCCCGCCCACCTGACATTTGCCTAAGGTATTTATTTTTTTCCCCCTCCCAACAAATCAGCTGTACATAGATCAGGTGTGCCGGGATTCCCCTTGCTGAGGCCCAGGAAGGCAAAAAATGGAGGGAGGAGTTCAGCCTCCCCCTCCATTTTTTTGCCTTCCAGAGCCCCAGAGGAGCTTTAGGGGAGCAAAAACGCCCCCCAGAGGCTCTTCTGAGGCTAGGAAGCTCCCAAAACGGAGCTTGGAGGGGTGCTGTGTGCCCCTCCCATGCTCTGTTTTTCTTCTTCCTGGGCCTTAGAGGAGTTTTAGGGGAGCAAAAATGCCCCCCCTCCAGAGGCTCCTCTGAGGCTAGGAAGCTCAAAAATAGGGGCTGCAAAAAAGCAAAAAAAAAAAAAGCCACACCCACCCAGTCACATGGCCACACCCACTAAGCCATGCCCACAGAACTGGTAGTAAAAAAATTTGGATCTCACCACTGCTATGTACCAAAGCTACATGGTCTCCTCAGCCTACTTGGTTGTATGTCATCAATGCCAGGTCATCTGAATAAAGCAGAATATTTACATGTTTATTTTTAACTTTAGGCATATACATTTCAGTAGAGTGAAGGAACTTTGTTGTTAATATACAAGCTAAACAAAATGGGAGCCATTATACATACTTGTCTAACTCTTATTGGTATTAATTTTTCTCAGGGAGTGACATTTTTATTTGGGGTCTTCTAGATGGGCATTTTCAATTAGGAGTTTTCTAAATCCTACATTTAGATTTTCACAGGCTATAAGTACAAAGTTGATATCTGTGCAAAGTGAGATAACTTTTTACTAGAGTCAGGGCTTGCTTAGATTTCATGTCCAAGTTCTCACATCCTCTCTGTTTTGTTTTATCCTTCTCTCCTGGGAGATCCATTAATCAATTGTAGTGTAGGGTCTGAGCTCTGAATGCTCATAGAAATTAACAACAACTGGTTGATGGTCACTATCCTCTCTCACATAAACCTGAAAGTCTGAGAAAAGGGTCACATTACTCCTGGAGACACATATCTAATGTAAAGAATTACATTATTTCTCCTGGTGGTTAGTAAAGGAATATACAAAACTTTGGCCTTTGCCCTCTAGGATTTGCAAGTATACTTGCATACTAGGTTTAGCAACTAGTATGCAGCAGCATTTCCTTTCCATAAAAATAATGGGGAATTAAATTCTTTTGAGGGTGTTTGGATTACTAATATCTTGAATAGAAGGCTCCAACCTCACATTAAAATCTCCCAAACAATTGTAACTGTATCATGAGTTTGGAGATATAGCTCTATCATGCTCTGAATTCACCCATATGTCAGGGAAGTAAAATGTAAACATTGGTAAATATATACACATTTAACATCACAATCACAGAGGCCATATATTAGAATGTAGTAGCTAAGCAAAAAGGCGAGGCATCTTTGGTTTTTTCTGTGTCCTTCCATCCCAGTTCTTCTGTGGTCACTAGTCAATATGACCAGACCCCTGACCTGAACATAAAAGCCTTTCTCTTTTACTTTCTGTGCTAAAGTGACCCAGGATTTAGAAACAGGTATTGAGATTCATTCATCTCCAGCTATTGACCATGTCTGTTGTACTATGATCAGGCCAAAATTGGACAGAAATTCAGATAGATCACATGGTGTGTTCTTCCAACCTGCTAGATTCCATGTTAATATACAAAGTGTATCATAAATCAGACCTCTAGGAGAACAGGAAGAAGAGCTAATTGGGGGTGGATTATTTCATGGCTGAACTAGAATTTGAACTCATGGTCTCATGACTCTTAATTACCAGACCAAATGTGATGACCTGTAGTCTCTCAAAATAACCCAAAACCCAAAACATATGTTAAAGTCTGGTAAGGCATTCAACTTAACTTCACTGTTTTATTAGGCACAGTTTAAAGTCACAAAAGTAAATAAGGAGGCAAACAGAAAACCAAAACAAACCGCATTGATGAGAGTTCCGAAGCAAGCCAAGGTAATTTATCATAAACTCCAGGAAAATAACCAAGAAAAGTCCATGGGAAGAACACCAGCAAAGATAAACCTCTTTCAAGGTGAACACTAAATTGACTCCTGCAAATTCTAACTGTGCAGTTGCAAACCTATATACATAGTTCCCACCTGCAAGCCACGAGGAGGATCATGGTAATCTCCTCGAGTAGACCTCGCTTTTCCCTGATCCTCTCTTCCCTGCGTGACCTAGGATGGATAGGGGATGGGCCTGGATCCTCCTCTGACTGCTCAGCCGGCCTCTGCCCTTCCCCAGCCTCCTCCACCACCTCTGGAGCCACACTCCCACTCCCTGTTGGCTGTTCCTCCTCTTCTTCAGTCTCCACCAGGGGCATGACACCAAACTGGCTCTTAATAAATCAAAGTTTATCAGAGGTTTTGTAGATTGGTATAACTGTTCTTGCAACCATTTTGAGAGGATATTGTCACTAATCCAGTCAAAGATTCTGCTGTTATACATGTTAAGAGGGTTTGTTGTAAATTCCTTTTCTTAGTATTTCATCTTGCTCACTGTTAGCAGTGCTCAAAATAAATGAATCAGCTATGCTTCTAAAGTTTCATCAGAAACCTCTCATGACTTTGGAGGATTATCAAAGTTGCTTCTTGTCAAGCCCAACTCTCAAGGCTACTTGTGGTGGGCAGCTTATCATTTCTTGAATTTAGAGGGTGATCGTCAGCTTGTTTGGAAAGATGGAAAAAGTGAGCATATTTTATTACCATGAAACACACGTATTGGGAACATTTGAAATGTGCCAAGAAATGGTTTCATTATAAATACAATGCTAGGTATTGTAGAGCATTTGAATGTCAGCAGAATTCTTAGTTTCCCTTTTTAGAAGGTAACCTACAGGTCTTTAAGATGAAGTTGGCAGCAGACAAATCAGTGGACTTAAGAATAAAACTAGCTCTTTTTGTATTCCCAACAATCCCTGTTAACTCCAATAATATATTAATGTAGGGCCCCCTGGTTTGTTTGAAGGATTCAAGTACTCCCAATTCACTTCTCCCTCTTCTCACCACACCGTATTTGGTGATTTTCTCTCCTATTGCTCTTACAGTGGCTGGTTGAGTGATTTTTGTTATTAGGCTGCTGTCTTCTGATATTAGTTGGTTGCCCCATAAATGCAGTCAGTTTATTGAAATGTTTTTGAATAAAAGCCTCAAAAGACTTTTAAGAAAGTCACACTGTTGTCTATTGCTGTTAAATAGTTAAAAAAAAAAATTAGAGTCTATGCCAGGGCCGGGGGTGCTTAGATCTGGCCTGCGGGGGGGCCCTGGAAATAGCGAAGGACTGGCCCACGGTGCCTCTGCCAGGGAAAACAGAGCTCTCCTTTTTACTAGCAAAGGGTTGTAGGAGGCTGTCCCAGCCGAAAACGGAGCTCACAAAGGCCACACATGCCCCCCTGAGCTCCATTTTCACTGGCAGAGGATTGTAGGAGGCCATTACAGCTGAAAACAAAGCTAGGGAGCCCATTTTTGCTGGCACAGCAATCGGGCCACGACAGGTGTCCACCCAACACAAGTGACATCATGCTGGCCACACCCAACCTTGCCACACCCATCCTGGCCCCCCAAGGTCAAACACAACTTGATGCGGCCCTCAATGAAATTGAGTTTGACTCCCCTGGTCTATGTTGTTAAAAGGCATTGTTTTGATATAAAGTGTGTGGCACTTTTTTGTGGAATATTGTGCCAACAACATAATATTTAACTTTAAAAAAAATCAAAATACCATGACAAATGCAAGTTGGTTTATCTGCAGTTGGCGAATTTTTCATAGTACATTGCTTTAAAATTTGAGGTTTGTTTTATTCATGGATAGACATATGTGAGTAAATATGGTACATTAATTTGTGGTTTAGTGCGAGTGAGAACACAAATATGAATAAACTATAGTTGGTGTAACTGTATTTGGTATGCATTGCAATGTTGACTTAGCATGGTTTGTGAATACACATGTTTTGAAGTGGTTTCCTTGCTTATTTCTGGTTAGATTTTTGTCTCTAATTACATACCTACAAAGCAAGCGTAGGGGTTTTTTTTTTTAAGAAAAGGAATTGATAAGCAAACTGCCTATTTGCTCATATATTAGACTGATTCTGGCTAATTTGACAAACCATGGTACAACTTGGGATTTATATGTGTCCCAAAACTTTTTGGAAGTTTTCACCAGTGGTTCAATACTATGGAGATTCTCAGTCATCCAGATCATGGTTGCCCCAAAGGAGCTTTTTCAACTTTTCTTTGAAGACATTTTGCTTCTCATTCAAGAAGCTTCTTCAGTTCTGAAGTTCTGAACTGAAGAAAGTTCTTGGATGAGAAGCAAAATGTCTTCAAGGAAAAAAAAAAGTCTAGTTGCCTTTTGAAAAAGCACCTTTGGGACAGTACTATATGTGGTATCCCAGTATTTTGGTGGCACGGTGGTTAGAATGTAGTACTGCAGGCTAATTCTGCTGACTGCCAGCAGTTTGATTCTCACTGGCTCAAGATTGACTGAGCCTTCCAAGGTCAGTAAAATGAAGACCCAGATTGTGGGGGAAATATGCTGATTCTGTAAACCGCTTAGAGGGAGCTGAAAAGCACTATGAAGAAGTAACTTATAGTTGTATATAAGTAAGTGCTATTGCTATTGGTATTTTTATTAAGTGGTAACGATTGAATTCTTAAAGGTATATTGTTTTCACATCAGGGTAGTTTGATGAAAATTTGGCAAATATAAGCTTAAATGTCATTTTTCTATTCTTCTAGAAAAATTATGAATCTAAAAACTAGAGTATCATAGAGTAAGAATGTGAGACAAACGCTTTTTGTTAAGTCTGAAAATGTGTAGCAAACACGTTTATTACAGGAATGCATAGCCAACTGAAAAAAAAAACCAGAATTTCCCTTAAAAGAGCATACTTTGGGCATTCTTCAAGTAATTTTTAAAAGATCTATAACTTTTTCTTCAGGCAAAAATAGTCTTTGTAAAGTCCACACCCTGAACTTTAATGACTTGTTTTCCTTATCTCTTTGAACCATGTGGAACTGAATTAGAAGGTTGTACAAAACCAATGCTACTAAGCTGTCCACAAAATGCTACGGTGGAGGCAGACTTGTTTAACATGTCAGTTTTTATATAGAAGCCTGTAATCCAATGTTTTTACAAAGAACCCTATAATCTAATATAATGTTCCATGTGGCAGACTTTGAAATCTATAGGTAGCCATTTGTATTGCAAAATTTTCCAATTGTGGTGACCTTTTGAAGAACAAGTTTATTTTTGATTGCTTGATTTTCACATTCTCCTTATGGAATGGGTACTAAAAGCTACCTATCTAGCATGTAATCCAATCTTTTTGGGGGGTGGGGGGATGTCTCAGGCTTGGTTCAAATATTATCAGAAGCAGATGAAGCCATTACTAAAAACTGAAGTTGCTTCAGTTTAATGTGTTAGTCCTTTGGTTAATATGGTCAATCCTTATTAATTGATTTTGTCATGTTAAAAATGTGCTTTCTGGCAACCCTTGAAAGGGCTTGGGGGCAAAATTCATGACTTGAGGTTGGGTACATATCATACATCTTTATTAGCTGCTTAATTTGAAATTTACCATTTTAAAAATGATCCTACATTAAGAAACATAGTAATTTCCACTGTTGATGTACTGATATTTTATATCTCTTGAGAGGAAAGAAAAAAATGAAAATGTTATAGATGGACAAATAGATCTTCTGTAAGCTGCATTTCCATTACTTTTGACCTGGGAGGGTGGAGTTGGGAGGACTAGCCTTGTTAAAGCTATTCAAGGCATCTGAGGTCGCATTGAATTTTGTAACCTGTAAAATTCGGGCCTGATGTGGTCTGGCGAGCTGGCATATTTCATTGAGCTATTTATATTGACTTGGAATTGTATCAGTCAATTTACAACCAAATCCTCTGGCAAAATGTTCATCATATTTATAGTTTATTTCTTGGAGGTTTGGAGTTGGATAATAAAAAAGACTTGAAGAAGAAGATGATAAAAGAAAATGGAAAATTAAGAGGGGGAAGTAAATCTTCAGATGTCAACTCAGACCTTTAAAATGACAATGCTGATTAATTTTATGTATTTATTTAACTGACAAATCTGTATGCCACCCAATTCCCAATAACTTTTAGGAATTGGAGATTGTGTTTACTTAAGCAGGTTTAATCTCTGATGTATTTCTAAATCATGAAATCTGCACAAACATGAGAGAAGGATTGGCAGGGCTAGGGGGAGGGGTTAAAAGAGTTTAGGATCTGTTTAGGATTGTTACATAGTCATAAGCAAACAAAGTTCAACTCCCTTGAATGTTGTTTAGCCTTATCTAGTTTTAACCATGTGGTAACTGTTAGTTGATTTCTGTGTATAGATTTTAACAATGTCAGTAAACTTGAACTTCTGTGTGTGAATCTATTTTTTCTCACCTGGCAACAACACATGCCTTTAGATTACTTCAGTTGACCAGTAGCATTTATGTACTGGGCTTACTTGCATGAGTTGGTTGATACCGAGTGAATTTTCTTGCCTTGTATCATGTTTCATAGATTTGTTTTTCCAGCATAATGTGCACATAGTTGAACACTCGCACAGTGAAGAGAGAAAAAATACTACAATATTATATTGCTGTTTACTTTGATACTTCTAAACATTCCTTTGTTTAGGACATTGAATCTGATCATTCTACAAGTTCTTTTGGGAGAAAGGTCTTTTTCAGCCTCACTTTCTTATATTCTTAACTGACTGATAGTGCTGAAAATTGGACTTCCATATGCCTTCATCTGTAATCTAACATACTTATTGTTCCCATATCTTTGCTCAGAAACTGGAAATATTCTGATAGTTTCCAAAAATGGCTTGGTTTGTGTTATTTCCATCAAAAGTTGGGCTCTAATTTCAAGGTATAATTCTGCTTTCCATAGTCTGGGTGGGATTGCAAAATGCTGAAACTTTTTCTGCACCAGTATGTTCCTAGCATCTCTGTTGAGTCTTAAGAATCAGCCTCTTTATGTATCTCCAAATGTAACACTGTTAGAACAAGGATTAAAAAATTGTAGAACTTTGTCACGTTCCTGCATTCTGGGTTTTTTCTTTACTTCATCTGATTCTCTGTATTTTACTTCCTCCACTGGTTGGTGAAGGTCATTTACACAGTTAATATAAAAGTATAAGGGGAGGGGATTATGGCGTTGAATAAGGCGTTGCACCAAGACTGGAAGTTTTATCACAAGAATCTACTTGTTCTTTGCTTGCGATTGCAAATAGCGGAGGTGGCTGAAAAAGTTCTTGCTTATAGGATTGCTCCATAGAGGAAAGGATGAGTTGGGCGGACAGGCGACCTAGTTAGAACTTATTTGGTGTCTGGCGTGGCTTTTTCGTCGGAATGGCGCAAGCACAGGTTGGTTTTTGCTTTCTCACATCGCATCCCCCTTCTTTCTTTGCAGGCGTTCTAGGCATGCGTTGCAGAACATTCAGCTTTTTTATCTTTCGCGTGCATAAAAGGTCCGCCGGACAAACTTCGGGGCAATTTCTGATTCCGCGGTGGTCTCGAGATGCGCAGAGGCAGAGAGGGAGGGCAGCGCTAATGGATGCTCTTTCTCAGTCGCGATCTCCTCTTTTGATCTGTGACCACGAGCCGTTCCTATTGGCCGTTTCCCTTGTGACGTCTGGGGACTGCGGTTGTCCTATGTATCAAGCGCCGGGCTTAGTTTCCGTATCTTAAAGAGAGCCCGGAGATCGCTGGGTTTCTTGTATGCTGCAAGGAGAGGCAGAAGCCAAGAAGAGCCGGGCCTGCCTTCTCGTCAGCCCCGCTCCGCTCCGGTCACCGGGGATGGGGACAGCTCTCCGCTAGACTCGCTGTCAAACTGGACGGGGAAAGGGGAAAGCTGTTCCCACCGGCCGAAGTCAGAACCATGCTGTGACCAAAGTTGGAGTCTGAAGCGAAAGTAGCCCCCTCACTCCCTTTTACAAGCGGGATCCGATCTAAAAGAACACGTGAGTCTGCCGCACATTGGAGGAGGAGGGGGAGACTTCAGACTTTCCCAAGGGCAACGGGGACACCGTAGTCTGGATGGTCCCCTGTGCAAGCGGCTGCTGGAAAGGTGGCAGAGAGCGGCAAGAGAAGATTGCTAGCAGTTGACAGAAGCGGAAGGGGAGAGCAAGCTTTCCTAGTAGTTTTTATTACTACTGGGGGTTATGGTGGTCTAATCAGTAACTTAGTTCGTGGAGTAGATGTAGGGTTTTTCCATCTCGATTTTTCATCGCATTTTGGGGGAGGGGTAAAGGATTGGTAACGATTAGTGGGAAACAAGTGCAGAATTTAATGTTGACTTTAGGTGTCATAATCGTTTAGCCTAAACTGGTCCAGTCATGTGTTGCAAGTTCATCTTCAAATCAGGAAGGAGTTTTCCTCCTCAGAGGGACTTAAAGCAACAGTGGCAAGACTCCAAAGGGTTGTTTCTGGCCAATAGAAGATGCAAATGTGTATATTTGACATCAATTTTCTAATATAATCAATGTAGAAGAGGGTATATGCCCAGAAGACCTGCCCAGGTTTCCTTCCCTTATCTGTTCCCAGAGATTTCTAGTCAAACTCCAAACAGCCTCTCTTCAATTCTCTCCCTCCCCCTCCCTCTCCTGATGACTCCTTTCTTTCTTTCTTTCTTTCTTTCTTTCTTTCTTTCTTTCTTTCTTTCTTTCTTTCTTTCTTTCTTTCTTTCTTTCTTTCTTTCTTTCTTTCTTTCTTTCTTTCTTTCTTTCTTTCTTTCTTTCTTTCTTTCTTTCTACGGTTTTGATCAGTTGTTTATATGTAACCTCCATTTCTGCCCAGTCTTTTTTTTTTTCTGTCCCCTTTTCAATTTATTTGATCCATGGGGGGTTGGGAGTTGGAACTGCAGCCTGGACTGTCTATAGCGGGAAAATTGTCTAGCAGATTCCTAGCCTTTGACAATCCTAAAATTAGAGAGAGCAGAGCATGATAGAAATATTGCAGTAATTCTGTCCTACAACTAGGCAGAGGTGGATTTCTCAGGGCTTGGATGGATTGATCCATCCTCCCTATATTTTCCTCAGCCTTATGGGAAAAGTTGCAAATGAAACTAATACAAAAAGTAACTCCCCTGGAGGACTAGAATCTGATCCACTCTGGAAAAAAAATATTGAAAGGCTCTAATGTAGGATTTGAGACTGTTTATTACCCTGAGAGAGGAGTACTAGTACATTAAGGACCAATTACTGATAATGGCAGAATCTCAGGCTTTCATTTCTCAGGCTTCAACCAGCTTATCAGGCCGATTGGACTAGTCAACTCTTCAGGCTAGAAGAAAGTATTGTATGAATTTTGGGATTTGGTAGGTGCATTAAAATGTTGAGCTGCAGATAAGAAATACTCAAACTAAGAAAGCCTGGGCCTCCTGGGTGGAAGGTAAGAGGCAGGAAGCTAGGATTAACAAATACATACCCCAGGCTTGCTGCCATTCAGTACCAAGTATGCATTTTTCTAGCATGATTTGATTGCTTATTGTACCCTATGATTATTATTAAGTGTTGTACCTTATGATTCTTGACTCTGGATGAATGTATCTTTTCTTGTATGTATACTGAGAGTATTTGCACCAAAACAAATTCCTTGTGTGTCCAACCACACTTTGCCAATAAAGAATTCTATTCTATTCTATTCTTAAGTTGCTAGAAGTCTTCTTGCAGGATCCAATCTGAATAGGTCACTGGCACCAAAGATTTATTCTTCCAAGATTTTGGGCTTATGCTTGAGCTCATCCTCAGGGAGTTTCTCTTTATCCAGAATATGTATAACATGTGACCAACTCAGATTGGATTCTGCAACATTATCCTGGGACTTGTGTATTTGGCTTCTTTCATGAGAGGTTTTCTTTTTTCTTTTTAGTTTACTTCAATCCCTGTTTTAAAGTATGGTATTCAGTGTTTTCCATTCCATGTTTCAGAATACAAAGAAGGGTTTATTCGAGGCTACTAGCTGTACAAAGCTTTGAAGCAAAGTTTATCTTATAAAATCTTGTGAGTTTCATTTACCCATATGCTCCAAAAAATGGTAGTGTTCACAGAAACGAGGATTAGAGGCTCTGATGTCATCAATAGGAATTCTAGAGGAAAAGGAAAATTTTCAAAAGTGCATTGGGAAATCAGATTATTCTAGACAAGTTTTATTGTTAAGTTTGTTAAGTTTTTTTCTTTTATATTTTAATTTTCTGAATAAGATACAAAATAGGGATTTAAAAAGGGAAAATTTGATTATTTTATAAGCAATATTGTATATGCCCTACGGTCATTTTTTTTAATCAAAATGTTATGTCCCGCATCTCCAGTGCAGGAGTCACACCATGCAAGTTAAGCCAATGTGCATTATGGCTTTATTTTATACAATATATTCCATTCCGGGTCTGTTCCATGGGCAGAGCATAGAACTTTACAATTTTTTCTGAACAGATAGTTTAAAGTAGTCTTTTATTGGATTAGTACCAAATACACATGACAGTTTGTTTAATATTTACTGTACCATATAGATTAGTCCATGTACTACACCAGTCATCTACTCTCAATGTTCAGGATTACAGCTCCATTACCCCCAGTCTGTAAATAAAGTAGCATAGTATACAATAGTGACTTGTAGTGTCAATATATCCAGATGGTACAAATTGGAAAAGTTTACCATAGAATAGTGTTTCTCAGTCTTGGCAATTTCAAGATATGTGGGTTTCAACTCACAGAATTTTCCCAGCCATCTTGAAGGTGAAGTTCATACATCTTGAAAACAGTAGGGATTAAAGTAAGACTTGAATCTTATGCTATTATTGGTAAAAATGTTAATGAATAAGTAATACTGGAATAGGAAAATACGATTATGGAATGCTGTATTGCTGTTATCATATATGTTTATCTAGGAATATGTTTCTCTGAGCTCAGTAGGGTTGGCTTAGTTTTAAAAAGACGCCCAAATTGTACTACATAATTATACCTTGCACTAAGCCCTTGCTTTTTCTTGGTAGAGCCTAAATACCTACATGATACCACATCTCACTGGGTTTCCTAATCATAAATGCATGTGGACAAGTATTGTTTTCCTTACACCTTTGCCAAATATTCACCAACATACTCATACCCATATCAACCCAATTCTTACCACCCACATTTGCTTCTATTAATCTTTACAGCATTTCAGCTTATTTATTGTAATGCTGTAAACATCAGGCCTACTTTGTCATAATCTTATACAGCAGAAGAGAAAAGCAACAGTGAATTTAAAGTATCTTTGGAAATAGTGAAGTGTATATCTTTAATATATGGAGATCCATCTTAGACAAATAAGCTGTTTTTCTGCATGAAAGAGTTGGCAATGTAAATTAATTTGCAAACAAATCTTTATGTTTCTTTTTTTCTTTCTTTTTGGAACTTCTATAGATTTCTGTATCCTCTTATTGATTTTTTTCCTTTGGGTTAGACTCTTCTCCATCTCTCTCATTCTCTTTCTCTCTTCTGAGAGGGACTCCCACAGCCCAGTCATTAACAGAGAAGCCATATGTTTATTTATTGGCAGAGAAAGGGGTTTCAGCAATTTCAGTGGAAAATCCACAGTGAAGCTAAATTTAGAAACTACCAAAATACTTTTTCAAATCCCTCACTAATGAAAATCAGTCCATTAAAAAGGAATCAAAATCAAACCTTGTACTAGTCTCCTTACTGTTTACAGAAAGTGACCAACATTCATTTCAAGTTTAAAAATAGTGTTCAAACTTCATTTTACAATTTATCACTTTGGTGGCACAAATTTGCCTATGAATTTGGCTCTTGTTTCCTCTCGCAAGGTTTTCAGAAGGATTGTGAATGATTTGCCAGTTACTTTATATGCTGAGAAGTACTACAATACCAATAATGTTAGGCGTTAAATACATTTTCAGGTGTTTTTTATTCTATAGAATAAACTTTAGAGAAGTTGTTGTACTGCAACTCCTGCAAATTCCTCCTTACCTGCGAATTCATCAACTGTTCTTGTTTCTTCCAGCATTTTTGGTGCTTTTATTATCATGAGCTAATAAAAGCTAGTCAAAAAAACTACCACCAAAACACTTAGGAATGGCTTCCTTCGTGTTCTTTCAGAATGCCTCCCTTGACATCTAGTTGATTGGACATTAACTTTCCATTGAAACCATTTTCTGGATTTGGGGTGGGATGACTATGGCATTGTGTGTGTCTGTGCTTGAACAGCTAGGCAAGGCAGCATGACCACCTCTGTTCTACCAAAGGATTATGTGAAGGCCTCAGTTGCCAAAGCCATGATGGGTGGCAAAGGTCAGTATTTCATAAGTTTGGCTATTTTTTGTTACAAACCTTATGTCTTAAATCTCTTTAGGCTACCTCTGACTCTCTTTCTGGAGTTTGTGTAACATTGCGTAATCAGAAAGGAAATTATGCAATGGATGTGTATGAATGTGTATGAAAACAATACTTTTGATCCCAAGATTAGTTGGTGAATCAAGGATCATGTAAGACACCCATGAGTGTGGCTCCAGTGAGACTGTTGTTCCCTTGTTGCTAATGGCTTTTGTTTTTCCTCTTTAGTAATTTTAACCATAGTGTGAGAAACAGGCTGTGTTTCCTCCTTCCCAGCAGTGGTGATGCGGATTTTCTCCAAAAGGGAGAGTTCAGCGTTCATTCTCCTTGTGTTTCCTGCACACTGAAATCCTCAGCCAGATGCTAGTCAGATGTGTGATGAGTTGGATACCCGATCCTTCTGTGGTAGGGGCACATTCACAACCTCACATAATACCTTTATCCAGCACATTTAGGGGGTTGGCAGATGTGGTGGTGATGGAAGTGCAGGGAGCAACCCATATCAAGCTACAGGAAGAAGCCTTTGAGGGACAGCTGCAATACAGTTTGCCATTTGCAGGAAGTGCATTGCTGTCCGCACCCAGGTACCATTTGTACTTTAACCACCTAGAGAAAGACTGAGAAGGAACTCCCTTATCAAGGCTGCTCTGCCTGTCTGCTGTTCCTAGCTTGTGAAGCCACTTCACCCTTAATAGGCACGTCCTTTTATGACATGCAATGATACCAAAGAACAAATAAATACAAATAAAGGCCAATGCAAAATAATTGCTGCTCCCTGTTTCTCTCTTCCTGATTTAAACAGGGGCAAGCTTTTTACTTTCTGGGCAACAATGAATTGTAAAAGCATTTTCCTCAAGAGAATTCTGGAATGCCTGTGAACCCCTTCATGCCATAATATTATTACCTTGCCATTATATTTAGTGGATTCAGGTAAAAATCAAAGACCTGCCAATTACACTGCTCTTGGAATGGTGGCTTTGTCCAAAAGCTTTACTTTTCAAAGATCTTTCAGTCCCATTTAAAGAATTGTAGCATACCCCCAGTTACCCCCTTGTGACCTCACAACATTTTATCACAAGTTTTTATTCCCTTATAATTCAACCCCAGCAGGTTTTGTCTGCTAATCCAAGAAAGAAAAATGCCCCCACTCTTACCAGCATAGGGAACTATGGCAGGAAAGAGGTGATTTTGATTCACAATCAGCGATTCTGAGTTCTTTGGCAGCTCTAAAATGAAAACAATGAAGCTTGTTTTAGTCCACAAAAGACATTTTTTTTTCATGTACTAAGCTTTCATATAATTGAATGCATGGGTGGATTCAAAGAAAAGACTAGGGTTTAAATGGCAAAGGCAAAAACTGTAATATTCAAGTAGAACAGAGCCCAGCCATCCAGAGATCATTAACATCACTATGTCTGGGGATCCCTTCCATGCCCACCAAATTCCTTCTTCTACCTGTTGTCATTAAAAATAAAGATTATTTTTTTTAATGGAAAACCAGAATAATGCAAAGTTACCACAATGTCTGATACCATCTTCTTCCCTCCCCCCGCCAAGAATGTCATTGCAACTAATACAAGCCACATAAGTTTTGTTGGAAAATGAAAACAGCAAGGGACGTGGTCCCGTGTTTCCTCTAAAAGCACATCCAGATAAAAGGAACATTTGCTAAGCGGTAGAAATCTGTCAGAAGCCACTTGAGAAGGGGATGCCAGGAAGGACATTTCCCTTGGGAAAAAGGGCATGGTATCCATTTTGTGATACGGAAGCCTCTCTGCGCTCCCCATTTTGAGAGGGCACAAGGAACACACTCTGGAAAATCCAAATGTGTCCTAAGGATACTAATACAGATCACTAGTAGGGAATTTTCACAAATTTGGGTAGTATAACTGATGGGTGAAATGTTGGCTCTCGGGACAAAGCGATGGCCTTGGATGTGAGTGATGGTAAAAAGGGAGAGGTGCCTTGAATGTAGACAATAGCTGGAGGAGAGTGCTGACGGGCCAGCGGTTCTCCATACCTGATTTGAATATATAAATTAAACAGGCATTGGTGGTAAAACATTTCCAAGTTGAATATTGCTTTCTGATGGATTGAATTCATGCAGCTAATTTATGATGCATTACTGTACACTACATGAACCTGGCCAAGGTGATTTATTTGTGGTTTAGCATGTGCGAATGCAGTCCTCGTTTGAGGGTTTTCCAAACATGACATAGGCATGGAAGGAGGTCAGTACTTTGCTCTATAACAAAAAGATGTGGTCTTTTTGTTATAGGAAGGTCCACAGTGGGAGGTACAGAAATGTCAAGACGGCAGCTGCAAATTCAGATCCCTCCCTTTCGGGCATGGATTCTGGGCACTGCACATGCCAAAACAAGGGCAGGTCTTTCTTCGTGCAGACTTTTTGCTCTCTCTCTTCCTTGCAGATGTCCATGTTGTGATTTTGTATGCCTTTGTTCCAACTAGTAGATAACTTTTTCAGGATATTATCGCTTCACTACAGGAACCACCTAGCCAGCATTCTGTAGCTACAAAACAGAGCGTTCTCGATGAACTCTTTCAGGACATGTTTTCTGTGTTTAGAGCGAGCTTTCATAAATTTTTTCTTTTGTGCTTCTGTAAACCTAAACCCACTCTTGCCTTCCATTTGCTTCATTACCAACACTCCAAAATACTTTTCTTCTTAGCTCTTGCCTAAGATGAGAGGTTTTGTCTTGCTTTTATTTTCTCGTTTGCATAAAGCAGGAAGACGGTGAAGAAAACAATGCCTGCATGTAAAGAAGAAGAAGGAAGTTCTGCTATGTCAACAGCTTTTGTTTCATCATTGCAGATATCATTGGGATAATATATTTGTATTGAATAGCTGGTTTTGCAGCATTCTGGTCCATAATTCTATCCTATCCCATGTGAAGTAAAACTCAAAATAGTGTCTGTGCCCTGGAACAAACTGGGTTGAGCAAGGATGATTTCTAACAAGCAGCAAAAGGTGATCACCAGGAAACCATGTTCCTTTGTGTTACAATAGACCCAAGTTGATTGCCATTTCGATTTCTGTAATAGAAATAAGAGTAGATGTGCAAAAGCTTGTGACAAAGATAGCATTAACAAAGACTATGATGGCAAAGTGGCCTCCATCTCATTAACTAGATCCAATCCATCACTCACCCTTCTCTATCACATGGTAGAGTGCATTTTTCTGGGATCCCAATCATGGGTCCTGTGCAGGGGTGGGATTCAATTTTTTTAACAACTGGTTCTGTGGGCGTGGCTTGGTTGGTGGGCGTGGCTTGGTGGTCATGTGACTGGCTGGGCATGGCCAACTCAACATCACTCACATCGAGGCACGCATCTCCTCGCCTGGCCTCTCATGACTGGGGATGCTGCAACAGTTGTAAGTGTGAAAAATGGTCATAAGTCACTTTTTTCAGTGCCATTGTAACTTTGAATGGTCATTCTACACAAGCAAAGTACCAGCAAAAGAAGGAAAAAAAACTCCAGAGAAGTTCCAGAGACAGGAAGTCTAGTCCTGCCAAGAATGTAATAAGGGTTAACAGAGAGGCAGTTTCTGTAAGCAACTCCAGAATGTTTCCTTCCTGCGTTCCTTACAGGAATTTCTTCTAACAACCGGTTCTCCAAACTGCTTAGAATGTTAACAACCGGTTCTACTGAATAGGTGTGAACCTGTAGAATCCCACCCCTGGTCCTGTGGCATTGTCCATGCATTGTGGTTGTCTGTCATCTGCCCAGATTCCTGCAGGATAGGGGAAATAATTGCAACTAGATATTTTTAACATATTGCCAAAATCACAAAATAAGTGTTGCTAATTTTAGGTGTACCAATAACTCAATAACTCAAAGTACCAATAACTCATCTTTTTAAAGGTAGAGAATGTGGCTAAGCCTATGCAATAAATCTGTTGGTGAATTTCTTGGAAAAGGGAGAGATTCAGTCCGTCTGAATTCAGGAAGGCTGATCCCATCCCAGTGGCCTCCTTAGAGCCATATCTTTCCATTCATTTGTGTCATGAGTGGGATGTGAAGATAATTCACTGCCTTTGAGGTTTGTCTTCTTTGGGGTGGACTATAAATGCTGAATGCAAGTAGCTGTGTGTGGCAGGTTGTCCCCAGTGCTAAAAATAAAACCCACAATTTGCTGTGCCACGTATTACTGAACTTAATTGCTGGCTCGGCATTGCATGCATGTTCTACACAGTGCTTGCCAACCTGGGGGCAGTCTAGGACAGAGAATATCCTGTGGGAGAGCGCATTGGGAGACAACCATGCTGGCCTTGCTGATGCTAGATTTATGCCATCTGCTGGTGTAGATATTGCATTAGTGTGTTCCAAGAACAGGTTTTATAGGAAAACTAGGGGGACTGGATAGGTAGCCATTCTGACTTCACTGCAAAAATATTTGTTACCTTTAGCACAAACTTAGGATTTCTCTCTGCATTGAGTTCAAGCTTTCTATCCAATCTCTTGATCAGAGCCTGTTATTGTCATTTCAGATTTAATTCCTCCCTCCGTTAGCCTTTCCTTTTCCCAAATTGGACTGATTATCAGTACTGACAGCGGCCTGACTCGTGTTTCATCAGTCCCCGTAGGATCCTTCATAAGCTCAAGGCAGCCCACGAGGAGGGAGTCTCTCCTTCTGTCTTCATGCATACAACTTGGTGAGGTAGGCTAGAGGCATAGTAAGAGTAAATGGCTCAGGGGTAAGGCCCAAGCAGAAAGAACACCGAACCAGAGTCTTCCCCCAACTCCAGTACACCACCATACTCAGTGCCTGACACTGTCCGTTCTTTAATCCAAAATGTGTGGAGAGTTCTGGTTTGCAGAAAACAGAATTAGCATTAAGCAGTCCAGAGAATCCTGGCTGTGGAAGGAGGTCCTGTCTATATTTTGAGAGGGGTTATCAACCTGCCATTCGAAGGTCAGAGGAGTCTTCAACTCTCCCACCTCCCAAAGTTGTACCTCTTTATTTTAGGCTAACATATAAGATATAAGAATGTGAATAATACTCACCTTCTTGATGTTCCCGTGATAGAAATTTGGGCAAATCACCTTACACATGAGCCTCTTTTTGTACGTAAGTCAACAATGCTTTGTTTTGTGTGTTTGCTGGGGAAAAAACTGAATTTCAAGGCTCCGAATTTCCCCAGTTTGCAATATAAACAGACAAGCTTGGCTGGCAGTCTGAGCATTACAAAGGACAATTAGTGGGAATACACATATGTTACATGTATGAACAGATGGCTGTGGAAGCACATTCTTTGCATTGTCCAAATACTCCTATTCCTCATCAAGATCAAAGAAACTTTTTCAGTCAGTTGATAGCAGAATCTGACTCCATATCTATGCACTGACTGGAGACTGAGATATCACCATTTTATCTTACTTCATCTTGATCCTTTGATGAATATATAGCTTTAAAAGAAAGCCTACCCAAGTAGGGGAGAACATCCTTATTAGTGCAACTGGTGGCATACAAGACTGCCTTTAATGCTTTAAAAGCAGGTCTTGCCTTATTTAGATGAATCCTACAATCCCTGCAATATTCAAATATATTCTTCAGAGACAAATGGCAGGTTACACAGGATTTTTCTCTGTACTTAAGGGATCAGTAGAAGCACAAGAAATAAATAATTTCTCCTTTTCAAATGGTATAAATGCCAGCAGTGTCAGCAAGTTAGCAATGCATGCTAATTTATATAGTTTATAATTAATTTATACACTTATCCAAATGTTGATGTCATTCTGCATAATTTGTAGTTCTATAATATCCCTAGCTCTTGGAAGTTTCTAAACTTTCTAGATGTGCCACCTGTTCTGATCCTGGTTTGTACGTGTGGATAACTTTTGAATTGTAATTACTCCTAAGCTTGGTTGACTTGGATCTTAATTCCAGTTGCTTGCTGCTGTACCTGATAGAAAATATTTGAGGGGGAAAAGGAAAGTTGGAAAGTGATTGATTGATTGATTAGATTTGTATAGCAACAATGCTGAAAAATAAAGACAAGGTTCAAATCTTTATATGGTCTTAGATCAGCAAATAAAATACAAGAATTGCAGTTAATTAAGAAAAAAAAATCCTAAAATATCTTTAAACGTTTAGAGTAAATGCTATGGCATTTTGTGCAATCTATAGTACCTGGCTATGGTCAAGGAAATAAAATCAGAATGATCTGATAATAACATCTTGAGAAAAAGTAAATTGGAATGACAAGATATTTAGTAAAGAGTGAAAATAGTAATTCCTGCAAAGCATCTGCATAGAGAGAGCAATAGAGAATAATATGTTCCATTGATTCAAGTATTCCTATACCTCATGGACAAGGATAAGGCCCTTCAGAATTTTGGGATTGTTATGTGACTGAGATATTTAGCTATGCAGAATGGCTTAAGAAGATGTTTCTGGGTAGAAATGGAAAGTCTGCTTGCAGCTCTACATCAATGGTTCACTGTTCCAGATCAAGAAGACCACATTTGTAGCCTATCAAGGTGATGGCTGGCCATGAATAACCATAGACTTGCAATTTGACATATATTGCCTGACTCCAGAAACACTGGAAGCTGTCATGGGGCAACACCAATGGTGGGATTCAAATAATTTAACAACCGGTTCTCTTCCCTAATGATTTCTTCCAACAACCAGTTCCCCAAACTGCTCAGAAAGTTAACAGGTTCTCCTGAAGTGGTGCGAACTGGATTAATCATACCACTGGGCCACACCGACTGGAAAGAAAGAGAACTTAATCTAGTAAGAGATGTAAATCCATGTAGAAGTTTCAATTTTAAGAAGGCCAGCGTCATGGTGAAGGACCAGGTTCAAGCAAGGTGCTGGAAAGATAGTTCTCAAAAACCTAGACTGAACTTTTTAGGGGCTGAACCAGAGGTGGTATTCAGCAGGTTCTGACCAGTTCCAGACACACGGTAGCAGAAATTTTGAGAAGTTCAGAGAACCGGCAAATGCCACCTCTGACAGGCTCCGCCCCCATCTATTATCTGCCTCCCAGCTGATCAGCTGGGTCTTCTTTTGTTGCCCTGCACAGGAGAATGGAGCTCGAAAGCAGGTTAGTGGGGTGGGGAGGGAATGGGATTTTGCAGTAACCTTCCCCCAGGAGTGGGGAGGGAATTTTACAGTATTCTTCCCCTGCCATGCCCAGCGAGCCAAGCCATGTCCACCAAGCCATACCCTCAAAACCAGTAGTAAAAAAATTTGAATCCCACTACTAGGCTGAACTAAGCAACAAAAAAGGAGCTGTTAAAAGGAGCTGTTTAACTCAGTTAAACTCTTAACTGAGAAGAGTTTAATTGCTGCAGGTTTATGGTTACCAATAGCTTAGAATACAATCCCCAGATATTAAAAGGTCCTGACTTGCTCTATTAGGTGGTTATTTGGATGCCAGGTATTCCTCCCATGGCATATCTTAGCAAGGCAATGACATTTCCACAATTCTTAGAATGAGTAGTAGAGATTAGCTGGTTTCATGACTGTATCAGGGCTCGCCTCTTCTTTGCCTGTAATACTTGTTTATATTTCCTCTTTAATAAGAGCAGGTCTTGAGCTGAGTAGGAGAGAAGATCCTTTTGTATTTCTTAAAGCAGGAAATTAGTTGTTTCTTGGCTGGCTGGCAATTGTATTGAATCAGGATTGGTTAAAGGAGCTCTGATTTCTATTACTGCCAGATGGATGGATAGAGAGAATTGGCTGGAGAATCTGAACTAGCTGAATGGCAAAGTCTGTTCAGGGGACTTGTCATCCAAAATAGCTGTAGTCAGAGGTGGGATTCAAATTTTTTAACAACTGGTTCTGTGGGCGTGGCTTGTTGGTAGTCATGTGACTGGGTGGACGTGGCTTGGTGGTCATGTTACTGGCTGGGCGTGGCCAACTCAATATCACTCACATTGAGGCACACATCTCCTCGCCTGGCCTCTCATGACTGTGAAGATACTGCAACAGTCATAAGTATGAAAAATGGTCATAAGTCACTTTTTTCAGTGCCATTGTAACTGAATGGTCACTCCACTCAAGCAAGTACCAGCAAAGGAGGGGGAAAAAAACTCCAGAGAAGTTCCTGAGACAGGAAGTCTAGTCCTGCCAAGAATGTAATAAGGGTTAACAGAGAGGCAGTTTCTGTAAGCAACCCCAGAATGTTTCCTTCCTGCCTTCCCTACAGGATTAGGCCAGTAATTTCTTCTAACAAATGATTCTCTGAACTGCTTAGAATGTTAACAACCGGTTCTAGCGAATAGGTGCGAACTGGTAGAATCCCAGCTCTGGCTATAGTATATGTAGGTGAAGTGCCCCATTGGCAGAGAGCATTTGGGTTAGTTTGTTCTTCATCTGACCTGTCCATTTTGTTCTTATTTGTCCCTTGGGAATAGTTTTAGATGAAATAGGATAGGTTTTCAAAAAAAAAGAGGCAACGAAGTTCTTCAGAAGCAATCTGTTAGGACAGTGATCACTCTCAGAACAGTTGTCAATACGGAATTGGAAAACTGAAGAAGATAACTTTCTTGGTATGACAGTCAATCAGGGAGGGCCCTGTGTCTGCCCAATGTGAGAATTCTGCTGGGTAGTTGATAATAATGGTGCTATGCAGAATTTGCAAACCAATGTATAAAATGTCTATAGCATTTTTAAGCCCCATCTTCAGTGTGGTCTTTAGATTGTCTAATTAGGAGTGGAGGTAGGGGGGACAATCTGCAAATTAGGTGAAAATTTGGAAAATTTGGCAAAAGGTGATTATCATTTGAGCCTAGTTTGGCACTGAAATCTCCTGCAGTGATGATGTGACCAGTGGGAAAGTGTAATTGAATAGCATTGATGTAATGTTCCACTTTTCCCCAAATTTCCACAATACATGATTGAGAGATGTTGGGAAGCATGTAGAAATTAATGAGAAGCTATTTCCAGAAAAGTTGAGAATAGCTGTTTGTGGAAGGCTCTCAAATGAGTCTAAGATAGCATAATCTTAGTGTTTAGAGTAGCTGAGACGTTTCCCTCCTCTGATGCCAGGAACTGCTGAGAGAGATCATGATTTATATCCCTCAAAAAAGATAGAATTCATTAACCACGTCTCCTGGAACATAAGGATGTTGAATTGGCATACATAGCTTATAAAAGCAAGGTCTCTGTTTCTGGCTTCCCATCCAGCATTGTTCCAAGAGAGCAAGGGTAGTGATTCTGGCGCAAAGAACTTCCTTTGCTGTCCTAGAGGGTGACTGGGATGTATTGAGGTCTAGGGATGAATGATATGGCTCATGCAATTAGTCCAAAGATGAAATGAGATCCAAAGTTCCTTCAATATGTAGGAAGACATATTGGTTGTAATTTGGGCATGGTTTTGCCATTCTCATGCTGCTGTATAGAGTTTGTGGCGGTTTGCGCTTGGTGATCGTTAGCAAATTATTGTTTCGTGTTAGTATAATTCATTGGAGTGGTTAGTTCTGCCCCAGCAATGTTCTTTTTCCTGCCTCAGGGGCTGCCATTATCATGATTTCATGTGATTCTTGGGGCAAAAGTTTGCCTGGAAGACTAGAACTTGTGGCAGTTATTGGGTATGTTAAGATGCAAATACCCGTGTCATGTTCCTGGTGCAGCCACCATCTGACTCAGGTTGTGGTTCCCAGGGTTTTAGGCAATCAAATCCTTCCTGTTAACTGTCAGCAACATCCAGCTTTTTATTCTTTGAAGTTTCTAGATGTTATGCTACTTCCGTAGGGGGCAGGGTGGAGGGATTTAGACCTGCTCCAGGGGCTCTATGTTGATATCCACCTATCTAGATTCCATAGGACTGAGGAGGGGGACCAACAGATGTTCTCTCAAAGCGATGGCAACTGTCTTGCGTTGTTGGTAAAACCAAATCAACAAGAGTACTGGCTACTTCGTGTGTTGCCACTGGAGTTTCTCTCAAATTGTCCAGTCTTTTAATATCAGCTTTTTCCAAACCTGGCAGGGCACTAAAAGAGTTAATAAGATTTCCCCCGAAAATTGCCTGTGCACAGTCTTGCTTTAGATAAAGAAGACTTTTTGCGTGGGCAATCATCTCTCAGGACAGAATTGGTAAGGTGTCCTTGAGATTAAATGAAGTTGAGTGGTCACATTTATTCTTTAAAGTGGTAATATTCTCATGGCCAGATTGGCTTAGGAGTGGGCTGAGTTCCTCTGAGCAGAACACATATTGTAGAAAATTGGAAACGAAGCAGAAAAGTCTTCATTTTAAACAACATACTGGGAACTGTAAGTAAAAATTGCTCTCTGCTTCTACTAGATGGATACCACTCAGCCTGTTGTAAATCAATCTGCTGTTATTTAATATTTATTAGGTGATCTGTTTAGACCAGGGGTCTTCAAACTTGACAGCTTTAAGACTTGTGGACTTCAACTCCCAGAATTCCTCCTCCAGTCATGTTAGCTCAGGAATTCTGGGAGTTGAAATCCACAAGTCTTAAACTTGCCAAGAGGTTTAGACTATATAGATGGTACTTACAAATTTAATGTCTCTCTTCTTTGGTTACATGCCCACTGGAGGTTTGTTTCTCATCCTTTCCCAGAGGAGTGGTCAGCTCACTTGCACTGTTGCTCTTTTTTTCCTAGGTGTAAAGGTAAGGTTGCCCATTGGCTTCTCTATTGGCTGTTTTTGTGAGAAACTTAATAGAGGAGATTCATGCTTTCAGCGGTTTAAACTGGCAGCCTGCGGGCTGGATGAGTCCGCGAAAGGAAAAACTTCATGAGATGTCACATGATGGCAAAGTGACGCCATGAGTTTGACACCCGTGCTTTAGCTAGTTGTCATTTGGCTGGTTTTACAAAGGCTTGTTTCAAGGAGTCCACTTTGATTTTAAGTGTTAACCAACAAGTCGAAGATAGAACCATTTGAGCCTGCCAGAAGACTTTGCTTGCTTAGAAAGTCAGTTACATTTTTGTTCTTTAAGTATGTCAGGTGAGTATTCACACCCTCATCCTGTAATAACTATGCAGCTTCAGAGCAGATTGCATCAGTGCGTTTGATGGAGCGGGGAGAGGTCTCTTGCACTGAAGAGGAGAGATCTGTAAGCTGTTGACTTTCAATCTCTGCTTGCAAATTCCACTCTAAAGCATTTAGTATTTTTAGTATTTATTTGATTTGTCAATCGCTTACAAGATACAGGTATAAGAATAAATATAGTTTTGAATACATGAGATAGATACTTATAAGAAAAATAAAAAACAATAGGACAGGGATGGTAGGCACGATTGGTGTGCTTATGCACAGGCCCACAGGCCTCTTAGGAAGGGGGTGAGGTCAATAGTAGACAGTCTAAGGTTAAAGTTTTTGGGGTTTGGGGAAGAAACCACAGACTCAGGTAGGGTATTCCAAACATTGACCACTCTGTTGCTGAAGTTGTATTTTCTGCAGTCAAGTTTGGTGTGGTTAACCTTGAGTTTGTATCTATTGTGTGCTCTTGTATTGTTATGATTGAAGCTATTCATTTGCAGATAGGACATTGCAATGTATGATTTTATATACTATATTTAGATCGGCCCGGAGGCAGCGTAGTTCTAGGTTTTCTAGGTCTAGAGTTTCAAGTCTGGTGGCATAAGGTATTCTGCAACGAGTAGAGGAGTGGAGAACTCTTCTTGTGAAATATTTCTGGATTTTTTCAATTGTGTTAATATCAGATACAAGATATGGATTCCAGACTGATGAGCTATATTCAAGTATTGGTATAGCAAATGTTTTGTATGCTCTAGTTAGTAGTGTGATATTACCAGAGAAGAAGCTATGTAGGATTAGATTAACAACTCTTAATGCCTTTTTGGTTTTGTAGTTACAATGTGCTCTAGCACTTAGATCATTTGAGATGAGTACTCCAAGGTCCTTGACAAAGTTTGGATCCTCAATAAGGTCTTGACTATTTAGCTTGTATTTTATTTTCTGATTTTTTCTGCTAATACGTAAGACAGAGCATTTATTTGTTGAGATTTGAAGTTGCCATTTGATTGACCATTCTGATACATAGTCAAGGTCTTTTTGGAGGGTAGTAATATTGTCTGTGGTGTTGAATAGCTTTACATCATCAGTGAAGAGAACGCAGTTGCTCTTATCCAACAGGGGAATTTGAGGGAGTAAGAATACCTAGAGGAGCTGGCTGCCTGCCCATTAGGTAACTATCAACTTTCAACCGTTTTGTCAGCTTGGCTCTAGCTTGCCTTCCAGAATGTGTACAATATCTCTTCCTTCTTTTCCCCATGAGGTTCACTAATGTCCTGGAGTTTTGTCAACTCTTTTTAAAAGTTGAGGCTTCCCTTAAAGTAGCAGAAGTGTGGCATTTACAACAATAGATTGAAAAATATGGTGATAAAGAGATATTTTTCCAGAAAAGCTCCCTGCCATCTCAGCTTCTCCCTCATGGGTAAGGAGTGATCCAGCCCTCAAGTCAAAAGAGTGAAAGAAGCATTTGAGGTTTATAAGAGATGGCAAGCTGGCTGGAGATTGTTGCATTTGGAAGGCATTACATCTGAAAAGTGCTAAGTCGGAGGAAGTTCTAGCATCTGATGGCTACTCAGGCACTGAGAGTTTGTCTCTGTTTAAAAAGTCAAAATATTTCGCCATTGTGATATAAAAACTCAACTCCTCCTGCTACACATGTTTTTAATTAGGATTTGGCAAGGGAGTTTCAATGAATAGAGGCAGAGTGATCCTTTTTGCTGTGATGATTTTTTTAGGCACAAGAAGCTGCATTTCCCGTTTGACGGTGGAAATTAAAATATTTATCTCTTCAGCTCTGCAGCTAATTGAACTGTGCTAAGGAAAGGCTCATATGCAGTCTTGTAGTAGGTGAGGAATTTCTGTTGTGAAACAAGCAATGTGGGTAGTTCTCAACTTACAGCCACAATTGAGTCCAAAATTTCTGTTGCTAAGCAAGACAGTTGTTAAGTGAGTTTTGGCCCATTTTATGACTTTCTTACCACTGTTGTTAAGTGAATCACTGCAGTTGTTAAGTTAGTAACATGCCTGTTAAGTGAATCTGGCTTCCCCATCAGAAGGTCACAAAAGTTGATGACACGACCCCTGCAACTATCATAAATACATGCAGGTTACTTAGCATCCAAATTTTGATCATGTAACCATGGGGAATGCTGCAGTAGTTGTAATGATAAAAAATGGTCATAAGTCACTTTTTTCAGTGCTGTTGTAACCTTGAACGGTCATTAATCAAATGGTTGTAAGTCAAGGACTACCTATAATTATCAAAGTCATTTGTGAAACAGGCTGAGGAGTTTATTTTCAATATGGGGCAAAATCTAAACTGAGCAGGACAAGCTGAACAAAGTTGGCGTTCATAAAATCAGTGACCTCTGGTTTCTTCGGCAGCAAAGGGAGTGTATACATTGGGGGATGCATCACCCTGGAAACTAAAGTACTGAAGAAGATGAAAAGGTGTTTCGAAGGTATCGGGCTGCAATGCTTTCTTAAGGTGAGCACTATTCTCAGAAAACTTGGGGTAGAAAAGAAAAACCTCAGAATCATCGGCTACTGTATTGATGTGCTATGAAATAACATGCTGTGGAACAGGGGGTCCAGAGGCTCTGTGTTCAGTTTAACTACATACCCTTGCCACTCAAAAGCTATAGGCCACACCTCTTCATTGATTAGACCTCATCAACCAATGGGAAGCAGCAGAGGTAAGAAAATGAAGAGGGACATATCTGGAGGTGATGTGGAAGGCACAGCCTATCTGGCGAGTCATCAAAATTCCACCTACATCGGGCTGAAAATGTTTGTTGAACTATTGCAAACGCAAAACCTTCTTCTAAAATTAAACTGAAACTTCAACATCTCAGGCAACCCATATTC
Organism: Notechis scutatus; assembly: GCF_049901735.1. Lineage (NCBI taxonomy): Eukaryota > Metazoa > Chordata > Lepidosauria > Squamata > Elapidae > Notechis > Notechis scutatus. Next base: position 99,612,143 of record NC_142025.1, on the reverse strand, counting down.
AATATCAGTGCAAATAACCATTTAAAGCTACCCATTATCCTTTCCTCCAATCCTCCATGTATTCCAAAATTCCCCAGTATCCTATCATTGCCTCTTTGTTACAAGCAAGAATCCCAAGGACATAAATTGCCTTGATCAGGAAAGGATGTGACCAGGATTAAACGAAACTTAAATACTGAACCCCTGTGCTGAGTACTTAAGCCTCTTAAGGTCAAGACCTGAAGATACATGAGGAGAAAACAAAATGTCCCACTTGGACTTAGAGGGGGCACAAAACAGTAATAGGCAATGATGAACTAGTTCACTTGGAATTGCTTGCAATCTCAGTTTTATTACAACAGAGCTAAGTGACTTCATCATCAATGTGAAAATTATTAATGATAACAGACCTTAATGGCATTGGACAGGGAGATTAAAAATCATTTCATTTTCAAGAGGTTGTAAGGCACCAAAGTTCCTGGTTCTTGTGAATGCAAACACCTCAAAGCATTCTAATCTTTTCAGGGAATAAGGTTATAAAATAGAATGTATAAGTAGCAAATTCCATAATTTTGTCACCGTTCCTTCTTTTTGAAGTCTTGAAGCAAGACTAAAAAAAGGGGGCATATAAAAAATAGAATTTCAGTTATTTCTAAGCATAGTCATACATTCTTTGCTTTGGTTAGGGCCAAATAGAGATATCATCTATTTGTGCATGAAAAGGATCTTCTGCTATGGATGCACCTGCCTATGTACTCAACATCTCATCCTTTGCCTGCTGTTTGTGGCACCTCAGAACATCTTCAGATAGTTCATGCTTCAGGTAGGAAGTGGAGGGTGCACCAAAGTTGGAGCCAAAAATATGCAGATTTTTTTTTTTTGAACACTGTTTTGCCATTAAGGGGAGAACATTCAGTTCTTACGTTTGCTGGAAGTGGCTTTGTAACAGTCATGGAACCAGGGAGATGTATGGATGTCAATTCCCAGAACTCTCAGGAATGGCTGTGTTGACTGGGAAGTTCTTGGAGTTGTCAAGATATGGAAGGGAATCAAGTTGGGCATGGGCTGCATTATAAGAAGGGCAAAGCAACGGAAACACTGTAGTTGGCTTTCCATTAACCAAACCTCTTTTTGTTGCAGGATGGGCCAATGGCGGCCACACAAAGCCAAAAGTACCTCCTGGTCTTTGACTTTGATGAGACCATTGTAAATGAGAATAGTGATGATTCTGTCGTCCAGGCTTCTCCTGAGAAAAAGCTGCCAGAATCCATACGCCAAACCTTCCGGGAAGGCTTCTACAATGAATACATGCAGCGGGTTTTGAAATATCTGGGGGATCAAGGGGTAAAGATGGCCGACTTCAAAGCAGCCTATGAAAAGATTCCCTACTCTCCTGGCATGCAGGAGCTCTTCCGGTTCCTCTCTAAGCACCAGAACCACTTTGAGATCATCCTCATCTCTGATGCCAACATGTTTGGCATTGAATGTTCTTTGAAGGCTGCAGGAGTTTACTCCCTCTTCCGTAAAATATTCAGTAACCCTTCTAGCTTTGACAAGACAGGCTACTTCATCTTGGGCCCTTACCATTCACACAATTGCCCTCGGTGCCCTTCAAATATGTGCAAACAGAAGATCCTGATTGAATACCTGGAAGAAAGAGCTCGGGAAGGAAACAAATTTGAGAGAATCTTCTATGTGGGAGATGGAGCCAATGACTTCTGCCCTTCCGTGGCAATGAAGTCCAGCGATGTTGCCTTCCCAAGGAAGGGCTATCCCATGCACCAGCTCATCCAGGAGATGGAGAAAAACCAGCCCAGGGCTTACCAGGCTACTGTAGTCCCTTGGGACTCTGCCATAGTGGTTTGTTCCCACCTTCAAGAAGTTCTCAAGGAATCATCCTGAGGGGAAAACTTGGCAGAAGCGGCAATTCTCCTTGATTTACCTGTCATACAGCATGGAAAGATCTCAGCAATTAACCTTGCACTGCCTCATGCTTGGCTTCTGCTCTTGTTTCCCCCCTCTCCCCTTTCTCTCATTGTGCACAGTCTGTCTCTGGATCGCCCCTTCTTTTGATCTCGAGATAAGGGCTCTCTATGCAGTTTTGGCAATCCATTCCTGGAAGGGTGGGTGGGTTGCCTGCCGCCTCATATGCTTTGCTTGCCTATGCAGAAAATGCTGTTGCATTTCTTAAAAATTGCTTGCCCATTTTGGGGATACAGAAAAGGTGTATCTCCGCTACCAAAGCATATAAAAGCAGACATGGGTCCTGGCTCTTTGAAGATGACAATAAAATCATCTGCTGTAGATCTAAATGGAGCAGAATTATGTGTCTGCCAAGTCAGGTTTCGTTTAATCTATGATTTATCCACTCAGCCAGGTTCGGCTAAGTTCATATACTATTAAGCTATAAACCATGGTTCACAAACCACAGTGGCTGGATTCACACATCAAAATAAATTATTGTGTAATGTAAGATAAATGGTTATCTACATCTTCAAAAAAATATGCCTAAAAGGAAAAAAAAATGCTAAAAGGTAATTTAAATGTGTCATTGTTGCTGGGCATAACATAATCATCTAATTCAGTGATCCCCAACTTTTTACACCGCGGCCCGGTATCCCCAACCTTTTTTATGGCGCGGCCCGGTACCGACATCAGCTGGGCGCCGCCATCTTGTTTTGATGAAAAAGTGCTTCCGGTGAGCTTTCTACCCAGAAAAGCTCACCGGAAGCACTTTTTCATCAAAACAAGATGGCGGCGCCCAGCAAGCCAGCGGCCCAGTAGGACTTGTTCCACGGACCGGTACCAGTCCGTGGACCGGTGGTTGGAGACCCCTGATCTAATTGAGCTCAAAATACTGGGTTCTTTAAGGGCTCATTTTATTGCTGAGATCAGTGCCCTAGGCCATACTTCCTCAACCTTCTGCTCTCCAAATGTTTGGCTTCCATAATTCTCAGTTAACATAGCCAATAACTAGGGATTTCAAGAGCTAAATATGGGCCGGACATTGCAGTCCCAAGTCCTTTATAAGGTGCCAAATTGGCAGGGCAGCTTTTAGCCAAGCAAATTGTAAGAGAGAAAACAAGAGAAAACTCTTGCCACAGTAGCATGTTGGTCTGTCACCTAGAACAGAGGTCCCTGACCCTTGGCTCCAGCCCACTGCCCGGCCTTGAGCCTTTTGGAACCGGGATGCGGAAGTAGTGAGCAAATGGAACTCTTCTCTCCCCCTCTCCCACCCACCACTCAGCAAAGCTAAAAAGGTTGGGAAATTCTGATCTAGAAGAGCCTCAAGGAAGCATTTCAGCTCCTCCCAAAGAAGCTGCTATCTAAATGAGGCATGTGGTGCTACCTATTTGACGTATAGAAACAAGAAAACAAAGTATTTTAGATGTGCAGGGTAGGGATAAATTGAAAAGTTGCCAAGGTTGGAGATCCCTGGTGTAGGGAACATGTTAAAAAATGACTATTGCTGATGATAATCGATGTACAGCAAGGCCCTTCAGATGTTGCTATGCTACACCTTCTTATAATCGGCTTGTTAGTTGAGGTTGTTTGCAGTTATAATTTAGCAGTAACTGGATAATCACAATTCCTGACAGCTGACTTTAGAAATGTAGAAAGTAGGACACTACAAGAATGAAAAAATCTGCTATTACTGTATTCATTTCTCATTCATCCATAATTATCCTGTAATTTCAGATCTAACTTTGGACTTCTTTTCTCCATTCTATTCAAATAATACTCCATATACTTCCTGATAAATTGGAGGCAGAGGGATAAAGAGAAATGGGTCTTCTGAAGAAAATAATTCACAGCTTGCTAACAAGATGTCCAAGCTGAATGATGGTGCTGCATCATGGCCTAAAAATGATTCAGGGAGCTTTATAAGAGTGAATATGCTAACTATGCCAAACTCTATATTTCATGTTTTGCTCAGGAAAAAAGAATACAATCAATATGAGATTAGTGACATTACGGAGGTACGGGACTAAGATTAGAAAGAGAAGTCAGTGGAACATGTTCATTCAGACAAACTACAGTCATAACACTGCCACAACAGACACACAACAGTTATGCACTAAATTTCAACAGTTTACACAACCATGAGACATCTAGATTATGCCATTTCTCTGTGCAATACTGAAACAGGTTTCCACTGAATTTGTTACTGTAGATACACATGTATTGCTGCCAGAATAATTTCCCTTTATTAAAATTGAGCATTTGACTTTTCTCTCCCAAGGTGTTGTACCCCAAAACTCCAGCATGGACTTCTCCTGGGCTTGAAATGTGCTTTTGCCATCTCGGATTCCATAACCAAACCAGCAGTCTGTCTCCCCTTCTTTTAAAATGTTGATCTGTAATCCTCTCTTGGTCTGTATTCTCTGCAAATATCCCATATTATTTTGTGTTGTACTTCTCTCTGCTTGTTATTTTTGGAATTTAAAGCCATGGCAACTCTTTTATAAGTACACACATACACGTACACACACACACACACACACACACACACACACACACACACACCACAAAAAATACCTAGCAAATATTTAAATGTTAAGTTATCTTTTGTATACTCAGCTGACACAAATTGCTTATAAAGTATATTCAAATACCTATTTCATGATTCCTGTGTTTCTAGAGTCTTGAATGTGTGCAATCTCTAGTGATGGGGATTCTTTTCTTTCACCTACAGTCCTACCAGTGAGCTGCTGTTTTTCCTCATAAATGAGCTTTATTTTCTCCTTTGATCTGAGAAGGTGGTTGTTCCTCTCAGTTATCCCTCAGCTCTTTTTCTCTTGATGTGATTTCCTCTTATGGCAAAATGAAGGGAATTAAAAGGTGGGTCCATGTTAGAGATTTGAGGGTGTGTATAACCACTTACCATGGCAAACCAGGATGCATGTGGAGTGTAATTAAAGTGGTATACAATATTTGGACTGCGACCAATCAGAGCCTGGTTTAGTGGGGAGAGAGAGAAAAATGTCTCTGTTGGAACTTCCCATAATTTGTTGTGACAAACATTTGTAGTGCCTGAACAAGAGAATCTACACAATTCTTGGAGAAATCAATTACCGGTATATAATTCCAATTGGCAAAACGGGGGTTTGAAGCTTCCTCCCTTTTTTGTTCTTCCTCAGTCACAAATTAGGAAATGCTTTATAGTCACATTCACCTCACCATTCTAATATTCTACACATTTCCCAGTATATAATGCAAACATTTAAAAAAAAAAAAAAAACAAGAAAGCAAAAAACGCCGGTAAAGGAAGGATGATAATATCCTGAAAGTGGCGACTTGGAAGGGTTGGCAACATTGGTGAACTATTCGAAGTTGAATACTTGGTATTCAACTTTATGCCTATTTTGAAAGCAGATGACAGTGCTTTGGTTGAGCCGGCTAAGCCCTTTGGTAGGAAATCACCAGCTCTAAACTGTATGGGGAAGTCAAAAGACATGGAAGGCAGCGATTGCAAGAAAATCTCCATAACTATATCCATAAAACTATAAGGAGTTAATTCAGATAATTTTACCTTTTATTTCTTTTCTGACTGCCCCTCCCTCCCCCCAAAAACTATAGGTGATCATGCTGTCTCTGCTCAATTGTTTGCTGCTAGTGGTATAATTTTGGGATGCAAATAAGATTTCAGGAATGGACAGAGAGGGGCAGTAGCTACTACGGAATTAAACTACAGAATAGCACCACCTGCTGGCATATTGAAAAAACCACACAAAACCTTCAAGAATATTTTACAACATATTTATTTTCTTTACAATAGTAGAAAGTTTGTTGCTGGATTCGTTTATTTATTCATCACATGTATCAATCATGGGCAAGCCCGATCTCAGAATTCTAAGAAACCACTGTTTTTGTAAGGATATAAATTAGCCCTAATGGGCTCTTTATTAACTGCTGAACAAGATTGTAGGTTTTGTGAAGCTCTGCAGAAGAAGAAGAACCTAAATCCTGTGTTTATATTACAATGTATTTAAGGAAATTTCCAAAGTACTCTCAACACATTCCTTTCACTAGCTTGATTTTAGCCTAACTTAAGTCAGGGAAATACTGATTTCCTGGCAACTTAAACTTATTTGTTAAATTTATTTGTTAAATTTATTTGCAGCCTGTGGGACTATTCTAGATGACTCCATGCTCTCCATAAAACTTGGGTCAGGGTCCTGTCTTTTTTTCTCTTCCATTCTGCCTCATTCAGTGCAAAGGTTCAGTGTAGTTCCCTGGGAACAATCCTTCTGCATCACTTGTTACACCTTCACACCAGCCATTTGAGTATTTCCGTGTCACGTAAATAATGACCCCTTCTGTAAATGAGAGTTCATCATCCTTCTTCTGAACATAAGGGTAAAGAGTCACAACTGAAAACAAAACAAGGAGAAATTAAGTCAGAGTCAATGGAACAAATAAAAGATCAACTAGCTACATCCTTAAGATAACCCAGGGATGCTAAAGAGATAGAATGCCAGGTGACGGGAAATATAATCAAGTAGGTTTACACCTTATGCCACTCATTGCTATAACCAAATTCACTGAGACAAATGGGATAGAAGAGTATAGATTAACTACTGTTGAAAAAGGCTGGATGGAACAAATTGTTTATACTAATTAAGATGGAAGACAGTCCTACCTATCTCTTCTCCAAGCTTTACTATAGATAATAAAGAGTTCTCATTGTCAGCTGAGCTGAGAAGTTCTTGTTTAATGTGTGGATTTGACTTTGTCCTGCGTATAATTAGAAATCATGCACAGCTGAGACAGTTTTCAGGAGTTTTCTTATTTTTACTAAGATACCTTTCTCCAGATAGGTGTCTGGGGCCCACAACAATTTCTCTGGGGGTGGTGGAGGTGGCAGAAGAGGAGGCTTCAGGAGACCACAGTTGGAGATGTCCAGGGATGGTGGTAGAGGAAAAGTTGGAAAATCAAGTTCTGCAAACAAACAGGGTGCCTGCTTCACAAATAAGCAAGTCAACTGTCTCATCTGCTTGGTGTTCTGTAATTGAGCCCTTATACCAAGTCATGCTAAAACCTAAGACATAAGTCAATCAAATCACTTGGTGTAATTTATGAACTCAGGCACTATATACCAGCCAACCCATTCCCAAGAGCACTGGATACTGTTCCCATGCTTCCTAGCTGACATTAATGTGCCAACTCATTAAGGGCTTGAGACACTTTGATTTATTTTCCTAGTGCTTTAAAGGGCTTTTACCTGACTCAGGGTAAGGCAGAGGAAGAACATCTTCTGCTTGAAAAGGAGGAGGTGGCAAAAAATCTGTTTGAGAAGGGAGAAGACAATCGTCTGCTTCTGGTAGTGGTGGTGGTAGCGATGGATCTGGTTCAGAAGGATCTTTCATACTTGTGCTGTTCAAAGCTCCTGTGAGGTTACTATGACATTTAGACAAGGACAGGTTTCAGAGGAACGTTTGTTGAAAAAGGCAGTGGAAAAGGAAGGAAAGTAGCCATGACCCTTGTGCTAAAATAATAATAGACTTATAATTCTGGAATGGGATAGCTTCAGTTCCCATCATCCATCATCACTGGCTCACTATCACAGCTGATGAGAACTGGAGCCCAACAACATCTAGAGGGACATATTTTGTCCATCTCTGTATGTAGAAAAACACCATACAGGAAACAGTCTGAGCTAGCACATTATCTCATTTTCTTGCTTAGTGACACTGGTTTTTTCCTATTTCTTACATAAAGGGAAGCATTTAAGAACAATGTCTACAATCAAAGTAAATAGATTTGTCTATCCTAATAAAGGAAGAGGTAATAGTTACTGAAGAACACCTCTAAATTGTAATAAAGATATAGTTTAAAGTGCTATGCAATAACTATTATCTAGCACCATAATAGGGAATTTGGGAAGAAATCCAAAATAATGACATGACAATGATCGTCATGTGTGGTGCCATATGCTTTAGAACAATTCTTTGTAATTTTAGTGTGAAATAACAAAAGATGTTTGATGCTACAATTTGTCTTTAATGTTCCTGGATGATAAAATCTTGCTTTTCACTGATGTTTAATCACTTGTAATAGTAATTGCTTTTCCCACAAGGTTGTTCTTTACATCTCCACTCTTTGCTGGGAAGAAGAGAGGGTCTCTTAAAGGTACCTTATGGATGACAAAGATGAAGCTGATGAGAGTTGGCCTTCGGGGATAAGTGGTGGTGGAATTGCTTCTAGGACCTTCTGGCTCCTTCTAAAATAAAATTGAAAAGAAGTCGTATCTGGATTTCTCACACCTGCAACAATACAACTTTCCTTTAAGAATTGCTTTCAAATGTTGTTTTTAAAGAAAATTTTAAAAGTTATTCATATATTAACACCCTAATTGCCCACATCCCATCCCCCAAAAGCATTTTCATCTTAATTTCTTTAGATCATCACATCCCATGTGACTCTTGGAGGCCACTTTATAAAGCATCTCTTCCCCTAAAATCCTCATTTGCAAAATAATAATAATAATAATAACAGCAACAAAAAACACCACCTTGTCCGCCTGAACCCAGAGACCTGAGAAATTCTTGCATTTTGACCGAGTGGTTTATATAACGGAAACAGATGAGTCATTTAATACCCACAGCCAACCACATCAATTCATTCCATGTTCAGAATAAACAGCAACGACTCAGGTGATGTCCTGTAGATCATTTTATTATCAAATCTGTTTTCACAGGCCAGAGCCCACCATTCCACACACAACCGGTGTTTCCATGGAAGTTTTAATTTTGTACAAATAATTGGTCCTTTGAGTAAATAATAGAAGAATATCATACCCATCCATTCCAATGCCTAAGATTCTAACTACTTAGAAAGGGTCTGATAAGAGAGAATATAATGTCAGTATTTCTAACCATATTATTTTGGACAAGCAACAACATCCTAAAGAATGTTATTCTACTTCTGACTAAAGCAACTCATCTTTTTATGCAAAGCGTCATTTGGTCTGTGGATGCCTATTAAATGTAATTTAAATTATTTTTAAAAACAGTATATAATTAATTGTCAAACTAATTTAAGTGATTAATCTGAATTATAGATTAAATTATATAATTCTAATGAAATAATATATACCAGTATGTCCTTTGAACTGGTGGGGACACCAATGCAGCCCAGTCTTTTAAGAAACATTCTTGACTGACCCATAGTATAGTTGTTCATTGTGGGATGATAAGGCATACAATTACATTATAGTTCTACGTGTTCTCATTTATATAATAATTTGGAAGGAATTATTAGCAAAATGGCTACTCCTCATAAAGAAGGCTATCAAGATGTTTATCTGCAACAGACATCTTCAGGCAAGGGTTGAAAATTGGCTTGGTGACGGATGGAGCAGCATGATGCAAGCCCCGCCTCTTGTGATCCACTTGCTCAAAGGGGGAGGGATTTGCATCATCCTGCTGAGCTTCACCTCTCTTTTGCAGATGTCGCTGGGATCCACTGCAGGGCTGCTTACTTCAAAGTCCCCTTGACTGTTTTGCCATTAAATCAGATATATTGTTTTCACATAAAACAGGGTTAGGTACCTTCATTGTTAAGGTAGCTATTCTTATCTTCTTTGTGTAGAGTTTATATATTTGTTTTTATAATATTTATTTTTCTTAACTTTTTTATATTTGTTGGTTTATCCATTTGCTATACACTGTCCAGAGCTGCTTTTGGTGAGATGGGCTACTAGACAAATTTGATCAATAAATAAAATAAATTGTCAACAATAAAATATCATTGATTAGATGATTATCCTGCACAAGTAGTAGATGGCCGTAGCAGCCTTAACTCAGTGGTGGTTCCTTCGCTTGCTCCTGCTATTAGCTGATCCATTCTTACCCAAGGGTTCCAGGTGATAGCCCAGCCGAGGACTTGATTGATCGCCGTGATAGAGTCCCTGTTTTGGCCAGCTGTGTACTTTGATCCTAAAGGAGAAAGATTAGAAGTACAAGCTGAAAAAACTGCAGGAACATGCTAGTGTAGTATTTGGAAAACTTTCAAAGCAATGGCTGTTTTATCACTTGGATTCTGTTCTTTTTTTTTGCCAGGAGTTTCCAAGGTATCCCGAATTCCAGAAACGCACTAAAAGATGTATCTGAGTACTTCACATAGTGATAAGCCCCAGCTGCTCCAAAAAGGGACGCATTCTAAAGCAAGCAGATGATACAGGCTTCATTGTGGTAAATACTAAATTTTCAGAATTTCTAGACAAAAAGAGTGATATTATTGAATGCCAGGAAGCAACTAGAAAGCTGCAGAGCTTCCGTAACACAGGATTAAAAGCCAGGAGGCATTTGGTACTAATAGGGTGAGATTCTAGGCTCATGGAAGAGAAAAATCCTCCAACCATTTCTTGAATTCCATTATAGTGCCAAGATAAGGGCCTGGGAAGCATTTGTTCATGAATACACACCCATAAACAAACACACCCACACACCCACACACCCACACCCTATACTACTGTGACATTCAGTCAAGGGAACTAGAAGCTGTGGCTGCTGAAAGAAGCCACTACAGAGCACTGTGCTATGATGCTCCCACTGGCTTTGAAGACAGGTGCCACCAAAATGATTGAAAACTGTGAATAGAATCACAGAATAATACCCACAGCTTTTATAACAATGGACTTTCAGTGCCCCTGTTGTGCTAAATTCTACCCTTTCAGATTGGGATTGCAAACATCTCCATGTCCACAGATGTACTGCACAACAGTTCAAAGGGTTACCTGCATAACTCAAAATGAGAAGTGGTAGGAGAAAGTATTTATTATCATTCACTGTCTCCTACTCTCTTCATGCCTATGTCTGGTAAATAGGGTTGTACAAAGCTTTAAAACAGGATCAAATCACCCTGTTGAAGTAAATTTGTAATTCTAAGCAACTTTGAAGTGACAAATCAAATCAATTGGCTTCAGAGCACTTTGTAGACTTTTGATACACATTGTAGAATTAATGTCTTTTTACTTCTTCTGGATGTCGTATTTTGTAATAATACTCCTAACATGTGAGTTCTCTGCACACAAACTGCTTTATTTTTCTTAACTCCTCCCTTCCGGTTCCTTCATACTGTGTCACCTCAAAATATGTCCCTCACTACTCTCTGTCTAACATTGGTTCCTCTTCACAGTTAAACATCAACACCACATCTCCCTTTTCTAGAGAACAAAGGGTAGACTACCTTTGTCTCACCAGACCTTAGAGGATTATTCTGCCTCTTTTGTTGAAGGTCTGTTCCTATCTAAATCCTGTAGGGAAGAAAACGTTATCATATAACTATTTACTAATCCAATACACCTAACTGTGTTTAAACTATTCTGCACCTCAAATTTCTTACTGAACTACACATCAACATTAACTCTTTTTCACTTTCTCAGTTCACAGATTCAGTCTCTCTAGTTTAACTATAGCTCTCCCAGACCTTGTCCTTGGGGTAGCTGTCACACTAGGAAAGTTTTTAAGTATTTTCCCAGGTGATGTAGAAACTTGTTCACTGTTTGTCTCTGGCAACTCCTGCTGCTCCACCACTCCTCCTTCACTTGCATGTGTGTGTAAGGGTATCAAGTGCTGACGATTGCATCTCACCACACCTTTAGGTACATCCACCAGATATGACCTTGGACTCGTGTGATTCTGCAGCACAGTCTCAGATTCTTTTGTATCAGTGACCCATACATGCTCTCCTGGTATCAAATCACTAAGAGTTTTTGCACGATGTCTCCTGTTGTAGTATTCAGTATTCAATTTCCTCTTCTCTCTCTCTTTACAAGCAAAATAGTCAACATCTGGCAATGCTGGGTTTAGCTGAAAGGGAAGAGTCGGCACAGTGGTACGAAGATGTCACCCCATAAGCAGCTGAGCCGGACTGAACCCACTCAGGAGAGGGGTAGCTCTGTAGGCAAGCAGGGCCAGATAAGGGTTGCTAGCCTTTTTCAAGGGACTTTTCACTGTCTGAACTGCACATTCAGTTTCTCCGTCACTTTGTGGAAACTTGGACTGCTGGTAACATGTTTGAACCCATATGTGGATGCAAAATGAGAGAAATCTTGGCCAGAAAACTGTGGTCCATTGTCTGACATCAACTCCTCTGGAATCCCATGCCAGGCAAAGATTGACTTCAGATGGACAATGATATCAGTTGACTTAGTGTTCAATAGCAGTGCAATCTCAACATATCTGGAGAAATAGTCTATCACAACTAAGTATGTTTTCCTTCCAGGTACAAACATGTCAGTCCCTAACTTTTGCCATGGTCTTTCAGGGCACTCAGATGTCATGAGTGGCTCTTTAGAATTCTGATGCTCTTGAATACATGTCCTACATTTGAGCACCATTTTGCTGACCTGCTGACTGAGTCCTGGCCACCACACAGACTGATGAGCACATTCTTTGCATTTCACCACCCCTTGGTGTCCTTCATTCCTCATTCCTCAGAGTGGATGGGATCACAAGCCTAGTGTCTTTCAGTAGTAATCCATCTTGTACAGTGAGTGTAGCTCATTCTGGCCAGTATCCTCTCAGTGCAGGTCCCTGTTTTGCATGCACTGGCCATCCATCTGCACACAATTTCATGACTCGAGAGCAAATACTATCAGCTTGCAACTGCTCTTTTATGATTTCCATATATGTGTGGCTAACAGGCAGGGTGTCTACGACACAGTCCACATATATGTTAGTGCTTTTCATCAGCTCCAGTTCTGCTTTGGACATGTGAGAGTCCATAGGCGAATGTGACAATGTGTCTGCTGTCCAAAGTGACTTTCTGGGCACATGCACAATGTAGTAAGAGTAACGCATGAGCCTCATCCTGAATCGCTGAATTCTCAAGGGTAGAAGATCTAGTGCTTGGTCTCCAAACAAACTGACAAGTGGTTTGTGGTCAGTCTCCAGGCAGAAATGCTTTCCTAGGAGGAAATCCCGAAATCTTTCACATGCCCAGGTTAGAGCCAGGCCTTCTTTTTCCACCTGTGCATAGTATTGTTCAGTTGGAGTGAGTGAACATGACGCGTAAGCCACAGGCTTCCATTTATCTCCCCACTCTTGAAGAAGAAAGGCACCCAAGCCATATGACGATGCATCCGCTGACACTTTCGTCACTTTGTTCGGATCATACATGGCCAGCACTGGAGGGGAAGACAAAGCATCCTTCAATGTCTTAAATGCCCTGACCTGTTCCACATCCCAAACCGAACAGTTTTTCTTAGAAAGGAGATCACGAAGTGGCTTGTCTTTTTCTGCCAACTGAGGGATGAACTTCCCCAGCTGGTTTACCATGCCAAGAAAACTCCTCAGTTCATTCACACTAGAGGGCTCCTTAATAGCTCTGATAGCCTTTGTTTTCCTTGGGTCAGGTCATATCCCTGCATCAGAGATGATGTGACCCAAAAAGACCACCTCACTCCTGGAGAGTTCACACTTATCCACGTTCAGAGTGATTTCCGCCTTTTCCAGTTTTTTTAGCACTGCATGGAGTCGATTGTCATGTTCTCCTTGGTCCCGTCCCCACACCAGTAGATCATCAATGTGGCAAACTGTACCTTCCAGCCCCTGTGTAACTTCCACCATCATACATTGAAAATGTTCGGGCGCTGAGGCAATGCCAAATGGAAGATGGTTAAAATGGAACCACCCAAAGGCGTGTAATGAATGTGGTATACTTGAATATCCTGAATCCTCGGTGAGGGGTATCTGCCAAAACCCCATGTTGGCATCTAATTTACTGAACATTTTAGCACCAACCAGTGTTCCAAGACTCTGTTCTACTGATGGTAAAATGAATTTTTCACGACACACATACTTGTTCAAGCCAGTCAGGTCCACACACAAACGCACCTTTTTGCTGTCCTTCTTGGGCACTACTACCATGCCTGCACACCAGTCCGTAGGCTCTTCCACACGAGTGATTACTCCCAAGTTTTCCATGCATTGAAGCTCATCTTTGACTTTCCCCATCAATGGTAGGGGAATCCTCCTTGGGGTTTTCAAAGAGAAAGGCACAGCATCGGGTTTGAGCTTAATACAATAAGGTTGTCGAACCTCCCCTAGGCTGCTGCATAACTTAGGGTAGCTTGACTTCAGGTTTTCCATGTCAATAGTGTCCACACGAAACAACAGATCAAGAGCTACAATAGCTGGCAGTCCTAGCAAAGGCATACTCAGGTTTTTGACCACATACACCTCTGTAATTTGTTTTGCTCCTTTCTTTAGCTGTAGTTTGGCAAACCCCATCACTTCCAGTGGAATTCTCCCTGGACCCAGTAGAGGTCTCTCTGCTTTTTGCAGCACCAGCATCTGTGTGTTGTGAAAAATGTTGGCGAAATTCTTCTGTGAAACAACAGTGACATCTGCTCCAGTATCCAACTTGAACGTGATGTCTTTATCCATCATTCTGATTTCCACAGTCCATGGATCAGCATGTGATGTCACAGAGCCGAGAAAGAAGCTTCTCTCCTCTTCCTCAATGCCATGCACAGCCTTGCTTGCAAAACATACACGTTGATAGTGACCCTTTTTCCCACATGTATGGCATTTAGCATCCTTAGCAGGACATTCCTGTCTAGGGTGAAGCATGCCATCGCATTTGTGACACTGGGGGTCTTTAGTGTTTTTGTTCTACCTGCTTTGAGGCTTTGCTCCATCATTCTTTGATCTGCTGAATTTTTGCTTTTCTTTCTGATGCCTGCCTTTAAACAGTCTGTCCAAAGAGTTCACATCCTTTAGGTTTACAGCACTAGCATCACTTCTCAATGTTGTTTGCTGTTTTTTAATCTCCTCTGATTGTCTTGCCATATTAATAGCTTTATCCAGGTCTAGGTCTTTTTCCATTTGCATGCGTTCTGATAGCCGTGTATCGACCAAGCCTACTACAATCCTGTCTCTGATGAGCTCGTCATGTAGTGCTCCATAGTTACAGTGTTCTGCTAATGCATACAGCGCTGTGACTGTTGTGTTTGGTAGACGGACACACCAGGCAGACACAGGAGCTGAAGAATAACGTTTCTTTTATTTGAAGAGTAACAGGTTATCGTGGCTGCCCAGCTGGGCTGGCAGCCAGCTGGCTGGAGCCGGTTGATGCCGTTTGACAGCCCCTTATATAGTCTGCTGTCAAACGGCACCAACCAATGGGAACCGTCGGTGGTCCCACTCAAATTGCGGACCAGGTTGAAGACTTAGCTAGTCAGGGACACAACACCCCTTTCCCCTAGCTAAGGGCATGCGCTGCCCAGCCCTTTGGGAATGCAATGGTACAAATAAGGAAATTGAACTAGTAGCTGCTTTGCGCACCTATCCACTTGGCTTCCAAAAAATGGCACCCCACCTGTCGCAAGGTAGGAGCCTGAGAAGGGGAACCAGATAAGATGGTGAATAACATGTCTGGTGACTGCCTGCATGGGGTAGGGCAGAGGTCCCTGAAACCTAAGGCTGGAGGCAACATGTCTGATGACTCTGGTGAGCTAGGGGGTTGACTATGAAGAACAAGGCCTAAACAAAGCCTAAGGCCGAAAAGGGAGCAGGCACGTTGTGCTCTCCTGGCCCCCTTGGGACAAGAACATCCAACCTCCCACCTACCTAGCTTTCGCCCCCCCTGGGGAGTGTAGTGCTACTGTCAAGGGATACAAGCCCAGGTGGGAAAGACCCTAGAGGTGGGTGCATGGAAGGACTCTAATGGTGGGTGCGCACCTCCTTGTTCAGCTCCTGACACCCACCACCCCTAAATACAGGATCCATCCCCCAGAGTCACTGGGAAGGGGAGGCAGAGAGAATTTTATTTAACAAACGTGAGAGAAACGAAGAAAAGTCTCAAACAGCTCAGTGAACCAGGAAACAACGCCAGCCATGCTCAAAGCCACGAAGGGGCTGCAGACCTGCAGATCCAATGGCTGCACCGAGTCCACAATGGTGAAGGGCCAGGAGCTGAATCGCAGCAGGCCCACGAAGAGCTGCACCGGCAGCAGGCACAGCCCCACCGGCGTATAGAGGAGCAGCGCCAGCAGCACCGGCAGTGGCCCGTCGCTCGGCAGCCGGTGGGAGTCGAGGAGGCGCTCGGGCTGTCGGCGGCGGTGGCGGAGGCGGCAGCGGCAGCGGCGGCCGGGACGGGAGGCGACTCTATGTCTGCCCAGCGGGGGTCTCGCCGGCCTTCACGGGCCTTGAGGGTGACGTCTGTTCCTCGGCTGGGGAGGCTTTCAGACTTCTGCGCTTTTGGCAGCGCCAACGGGGTGCCTTTGGCCACGGGAGGCGGCTCTATGCCTGCTCTACGGGGAGGTCTCGCCCGGCCTTCACGGGCCTTGAGGGCAACGTCTGTTCCTCAGCTGGGGAGGCTTTCAGACTTCTGCGCTTTTGGTAGCGCCAACGGGGTGCCTTTGGTACGGGAGGCGGCTCTATGCCTGCTCTACGGGGAAGGTCTCGCCGGCCTTCATGGGCCTTGAGGGCGACGTCTTTCTCCTCAGTCAGGGAGACTTTCTCCTCAGCTGAGGAGGCTCTTTAAATTTGGTGCGCGCAGAGATTGTCTGCGGCTCCAAACATTCAGTGGCTTCAGCTCTATCTTCAGTGACTTAGCTCAGCTTCTTGCCTGGGTGTCTCTTCTGACATCCCATCCTCGTCGCCAGTGTTGTGTTTGGTAGACGGACACACCAGGCAGACACAGGAGCTGAAGAATAACATTTCTTTTATTTGAAGAGTAACAGGTTATCGTGGCTGCCCAGCTGGGCTGGCAGCCAGCTGGCTGGAGCCGGTTGATGCCGTTTGACAGCCCCTTATATAGTCTGCTGTCAAACGGCACCAACCAATGGGAACCGTCGGTGGTCCCGCTCAAATTGCGGACCAGGTTGAAGACTTAGCTAGTCAGGGACACAACAGTGACAAATGCATCAACTGTCTCATTTGCTTCTTGTATGCGCATATTAAATCTTGCACGCTCATACACAATGTTCTTTTTTACTACAAAGAATGACTGAAAGCCGTCTCTTACTTTAGTATACTGATGCTGATCAGCTTCACTGAGTTTCAGGCCACGCAGAACATCATCTGCTTCGTCTCCCACACAGTAAATCAAAGTGTTCACCTGATTTTCTTCAGAGCTTATTGCGAGATTGCTTGCTTGCCTAAATCTCTTGAATCGCCGTATCCATTTTGTCCACTCATTTGGTTTGAAAAAAATCAAAGGGTTCCAGTGGTTGGATGTTAAAAGTAGCACTGGGTGTGCTAACTCCTTCCTCATTCTGCTCATCCCCACTGCCGCTCATTTTCCTCTTTTGGGTAGACCTCGTTGTTCAGTTACCGTGTTACAGAACTTCTGACACCATGTCGTATTTTGTAGTAATACTCCTAACGTGAGTTCTCTGCATACAAACTGCTTTATTTTTCTTAACTCCTCCCTTCCGGTTCCTTCATACTGTGTCACCTCAAAATATGTCCCTCACTACTCTCTGTCTAACATTGGTTCCTCTTCACAGTTAAACATCAACAGGTTCCATTTACCCTACACCACACTGGAGTTATTACAGACAATAGGTAATTTTGCAAATTTACTTCCATATATGGAGGATGCTGGGAAGGACACCTGAATGGAATGAAGCAGTCTTAGATACATATAGCCAGCAGGAAATACAATTTGTCATCTCATTAATCTCAGTGCTAGGATTTTATTTATTTTTTTGCATGATAAGGCTAAAGTTGCTTTTGGTTTCATTTGGTTTTTTTTTTCAATTCTCAAGTCCGAAGTCTGCTTTTTCTTGTATGCAGTATCCTGACCTTGGCAACATAAGTCAACACTTAAATTCAGCTCTTAGCACTTACAATATTGTCTCAAGACTGATTGTTCAGTGCAGACATTTATGTTACATCTTAGATTTAACTTTTGAATGATTTACATATATACAACTTAAGAACCAGAGAACAGGTACCAAGTTAGGACTTAAAGGTACCGCTCTATATGTTATTTGTTTTAAAAACCAAGAAGTGCCAAGTCTACAGATACCAATTTTTATGTGCCAGCCTCTTTCTCCTTGGCTGCATATTTCAGTGGCATTTTCTTTCACTGTGTCATCTGGCCCCTGCTGCTTCTGCCAACATAGAGCATTGCCAGCAAGCCACACAACCAAGTCAAACCTATGATCAGGTCTTATTCCTAGGAGGGGCCAATCTGGCTATTTTACTATGCCATCTCTCTTGGCACTCCACAAAATCCAGTGAACAGAGGCAGCAAATCTATACCAATCCACAGGGGCAAGTCGGTGATCATACTTCAATGTTAACCAAACGTGGACTCCAGAAAACTAAAAAAGCTTTACTTAGTGGAACAGTTTACAACGTAAGGCTCATCCTGGCTGCTGCTTCAGTTTTCTTTCCTCTTAACTTTGACTCAGCAGAAAATTGTGCTGACATCATGGCAGGTTGTTCCTTTTTGCAACAATATCTCTTTTAGGAATGTGTTTTTTCATGGGTACATCCCTCTGTTTTGTAGCACAGATCACTCAAGTGGCTGATATTACCATGGTGGGGTGGGGGAGGAAAGGCACAGGAAGCTGGTAAGTATTTTCTTTGTCAGACCAAGTTACAATGGATCGACACAAAGGTGCAGTGTCTAATATGACTGAATAAGGGGGAAGGACAGAAGCAGCCATTGGCTATATCATTCCCAGACTCATCACTAAGTATTCCAAAGATTTCATGTGGCAAAGTTTGTTCTAGGATAAAAAGAAATGTCCCCCTTCCACACTAGATGTTCCCAAAATAACTCTAATTTGCCTGAGAATGAGATGAAAGTAATATTATGTGACTATGTCCCTTAAAGACTAGTTAGCAATCACTGATTTAATTGTACCTGTTTTGATGGTCCTTTCCATCTTTCCAACTTAGTGACGGGCCATTGCTAAGTTAGCAGCTTTCTTTCCATATGGATGATTATTTGTCTTTCTGTAGCTGCTCTGCTAGCAGCATCGAAGCATTGCTTATCATCAGCGTTAGTGAAAATGCTACAAACCCTTTGAATGGAAGCAGAGTTTCAAATGACAAGAATGCTACTGGGAAATGAGAGAGAAGCATGGGAAGAAAGAGGCGGTGCTCTGCTTCCTCTCAGCTCGAAATGTCTCTGTCTCATCGGTTTCAGGCACATGTGGTTTCCAGTTCAGTCTCAATGCCTGACCCCAGTTACCAACACGGCCCCACTTTTTTTTTCTTTCAAAGTAGTTTGCAAAATGGGGAGGAAGAAAGAGCAGCTTATTTTGCAACTTTGATATCTATTCTCGGGCCACAATATTTTGAAGACCTATGGTCCTGATTTATAACTGTACCCCAACTTGTGGGGGGGGAGAAAAGAGAAGAAATGTTTGAAATATATAGAAATAAATGTGGAGGATTAATAGGTTATGAAGGGTTAATCATAGTCTTTAAAATTGCATGACTAAAATTTGTCCCTTGTTCCTTATTTTAAGAAATCATTACTTACTGGTAAATCCTATATGAAGATCTTAAACAATAAACTGGTACAAATTTTTAGGGGGACAAAACATTTTAACAACTTCTTTCATATCAAGATCATCCAACAAAGTCCACAAGCACAATTATGATAAGCATCATAGAAATTTGATAGGAAAGAGAGGGGGGAGGGAGGGAGGGAGGAGACTGTGTAATGGAGAGGGGGAGAGGGAGACAGAGAGAAGATTTTCTCGGTTCTGTTTTACCTAGGGAAAATTGTCTAGAAAGGAACGGCTTCCTGAGGGTACAATCACTCTCTACAAAGGAGAATGAATCTAGTACAGGTAGTGTTTATAGTTTTGCTGGAAGAGGCAGCATGATGACTATGGACACCAATGCACCTGCAGGTATGCTCCTGGATGCCTAGTAAGTTTTCTCTCTCTCACGATTTAAACTTATAGAAACCTAACATTTTTTCTTCCAAAAATGCTTTTGGGCTTCATAAGAGCACCAAAGGCCTTCTTCAAAAATAAATTGATGTTTGGCTACAATTATATGGTGTGTTTGGAAGTGTGTCCATCTGCCAAAGTAAAAGACAAACTAGAGTGGTAGAGAATCTTTGGTAGGGGGAATTGGTGAGGGATTACTCCATTAATGTGTGTTTTTTGAATTGTCCATGCCCATAAGAATAGCCATTTTGAAAAAGGGATGTCTACCAATAGTAGCTATTTTTTGTCAGCATCCATGACATGGATTCAAACTCTTCTTGTACTGAATGTCTCAATAAGTTGCCTATGCCTGTTTTAAATTTTTATGCTTGTTCTTATTATGCCTAAGTTTTTTTTTTCTTTTGTGTTGAAGGAGGAAGAGAGTAATGGCTTAGTAGCACATACGTTTTTCCACAGAGGAAGTGCTTGGAGACACATTGTCTCTTGTTGAATTTCTATGTCTATGTAAGTCATCAAATACTTGGGTGGGGAAAGAACCTTCTCCTTTCCAAGAGCAAAGCTGCACCACATAGGTCAGCACACCCACATTTATGAATAAAAGACCTAGTTACATGCCCTATTTCTGCTGATGGTTAGCAGATCTGATGCTAAATCAGGCATACATTTTCAAAGTCCTCTTCTGTGGACAACTCCCAAATTTCTTTAATATTCTGAAAGCCAAATATTTGTTGATGGTCACATATATGTTCCCTCCACCATTCCCTCTGAGAAGAAATCACACTATATTGGAGAAAGCAGATCTTTTCTTGCAGTTTGGGGAATAGGAGAAGCAGTTTGTTTTTTCATGGTATAGGACTATTCTTCTTCTTCCCATTTAAGGGATTTAAAAAATAAACAACAGAAACCAATATTTTGCTATAATACAATACATAAAGTTCTGCAAAGCAAATTGAGCTTAGCACTGATACCATAAGTATAAGAAGTAAAAGTCTTAGGGACAGAGTGTCCCTCAAGTGAATATGTAGAAAGAACTTAGAAAAATGTGTCAGGATAGGAATCCTCCCAAAGAGGTACCCAAATTAGAAAGAAAGATTACAAGGAAAAACTGGTTGGGTTCACCATCCATCTAAGAGCGTGTTTTTTCAAATTTGGAAACTTTAAGGTATGTAGACTTCAACTCCCAGAATTCCCCAGTCAGCATGGGGAACTAAAAAGCCCAATGAAAAGAATTCACATTAAAATATTATCATAGTAGAAAATAAGAGACAAATAATGGACACCTGTGGAAATAGTGCCTTCCTCAGTAGAAATCTGCAGGTGTCTTTGATGTTAATCCTTTACAGACGCAATAGCTGTTTTCTATCAGTTATGATTTTTCATGGCTCAGAAGCCCAGGGTATGAGCACAACTTTTAAAATTGTTGGACTACTACTCCCAAAATCTGGTGCACTTATTAGGATCAATAGGGACACCCCAAATCTGGGAATCTTGAGGGGAGGGGAGGGGAGGACTAAAGCATCTCATTTTTTAATTGGAGAGTGTCCCTGTCTTACCTTGATCCCATGGCCAATGTCATCCAGAGTGTTGAAGTCCAGTGGTTTCCTGTAATAGGGCTGCAAAGGCTCAAGTTTCTTTGGGTACATGATTTTCTGATACAGAGGAAATGTCTTGCAAACAGTAAGCATCCCAATTTCCCGACGGGACACTTTCTCCTTATGCATTTCTATCACCTGCAATAGAAAGATATCATGAGAAAATAGACACTTGTCTGGCAGGACTTAATGGGAAGCTGGAACAGGAACCATCAGCAGCATATTTCCCAAGAGAGTTAACATGCAGCACTAATCAATCAACAGAGCTGGCCGAGATGTAACAGGAAAAATGAGGTTCACATCATTAGATCAGATGGAATTCACTGCTATACTGGTGCTGCTTTTCCAGGACTTTTTCTTCTCATAAATCAGGGCATCACATTGTCGTCATGCGACGTATCGTGACTTTTCCCCCTTCGCTAAAATGAGGGTGGGTGTGGCCAGCACATGATGCATCCGGCCCGCAGGCCATGAGTTTGATACCCCTGTCATAAATAGTGAACAAATAGTGAGCAAGTTTAGATAGAGAAGTATGCAATATGGAAAACCCAAAGATTTGCAAACATTCTACAACAAAATAAAATTCAGCATCTTCGCCTGAATTTCAAATGATATCTGTGCACATCAGCACAGTCTATAGCACTCCACAGATGCCTCATGTTCACAGCTTTGGTGTAGAGAGTAAACACCAACATGTCAGCTATTCCAAATAATTCTCAAGTAATATTTTTATGGGAGGAAAAAAGAGCAGAGCCTGTGGTTGAAAGGTTACAACTGGAGGATGACCTTGTTTGATTTACTGTGAAATTCCATGAGCAAAGCAAAATTACCTCAAGAGCAGCAGCCAGAGAATGGATTCTTGCATGTGATCGTTTCCTTCCCTTTCAGTATTAATTTTCTACTGTTAGTTCAGCATTTCCATCCTGATCAATTCCAGTTGTAATAAAAGCTATAACTCTCAGAAGACCCAGTCTGTCTGGGAACTCTGGAAAGCATCTCTTTTTAGATGATTTGACTGCAGGATGGAGGATCCATTTTTTTTGTTTAAAACTCAGTGGAGCATGTAGAAATTATTAGCATAATAATATCACAAATTATAAGCAATAATGAGAGCCAGTTTGGTGTAATAGGAGTTTTAGTCCCAATTTGGACACAAGCTGGGTAATCTTGAGAGTCACTGTTTCTCAGCCCTTGGAAAAAACCACTTCTGAAATATTGTCAAGAAAACTGCAGGGCCATGTTGGAAATTACTCAAAGGGATAGAGAGAGAAATCCATTAATAATCTGATGAATGCTCAATCATTTTCAGAGCAAAACTGTACTTAGTTTTGGAAGCAAGTCAAACAAATAAAGCATGCAGAGCCAGCACAAAGATTATATTTGGTTTAATTTACATTAACATTGATACAATTAGTTCATACGATTACTACCCTGAATTTAATTACCCCCCCCCCCTTTCCTGTCATAGTAGTACATATTCCAATTCAGCAACTGAGGGTTACTGAGATTGCCACTCAATACTTAGGCGAGGCAGAGGTTGGCTATCTCAATGATGGAACATATAGTTGTTCAGCTTATAAAATAGGTTGTACCAGAAGGAATATTGACCTGATTTTCATCCTGCAAAACATTCCTTAAGTTCCTAAGTAAGAATGTACATTCATTATCAGTTTGAGCTCATGAATGTGAGCTATTGCTGTAAAAAAAATTAAATGGGAAAATTCTATTAATAACAAAACAGGATTATAGCACCGAGGACTGAAACCTGGCCATTATTTCATTATTTGAGAGCTAAATAATAATGAGATTGCAAATTGCAAACCAAACTGCAAACCAAGGAAATTGGGAAGCAGTGAGAACATCCCAGGGGCTGATTTAAATATGAGGAAGGCAGAGATAGGAGTTCTCTAGATAGGGTCTTGAGCATATTCTCACTTTGCAATAACCACTATACCATTTGTTTAATTAAGCATATTGTGTGAGCCTCACCCTTGTCATGTGTAACTAAAGGCTTATGGCTTGAGGTGTTATGCAAAATGTAGTTCAGTGCAAAATGGGAACTCAGCTACTTGTTGATAGCCAATGCAAACACTACTGTGAGGGATGGATCAGGTTTCATTTGGTAGAAAGAAATTTCTCTTTTCTACTGTTTAAACTGATTTGAACCAGATATGACTCGTCCATAGTTCCTCTCCCACCACCAGCTTCCCATCTCTCGGGGGTGGGGTGGGGGAAACGCCTAAATTGTTCTATCATTACACACCACATTATTTGGCCAGCACAAATGATAGCATTGTTTCTAGTTCTGCTTGAAACCCCATCTGAATTGGGAAGTGAACCTTCAAGTTGGAAAGCAAGGAAAGGATCCCAGGCCAGATTGAACTTCAACCTTGATTTTTTTAAACATTTAACTTATTTTCTATCTGCTGAACTGAAAGAAAATATTTGCGGCTGTCAAATCATCCCCTAAATGCACAATCCTCAGATTACAAGCATGGTAATCTGGGAGAAACAATGTAAGCCTAGAAGAGCCAAAAGCCAGTGTCCTAATGGTTCACAAACATAACTTTATTCTAAAATAGGGGGTGGGGGTGTCCAAGAGGCAAAAGAAAATCATATCTGATTTATGCACAATTTTTACACAGCATATTTTGGGATCCAGCTTCAACAAACTGCACTTTGATCATTCTACCAACACACACACAGATACACACAGACACTCACACACTGCATACACCTGCCTTGGTTATATAAAAGTATAAATGTTTTGGCAGTATAAAGCAAGTGAAATAGTACAGATGATTAATCCATTCCACTTAACGCTTCCTGATCACATGTGTTCTATTTTATTTTGTTTTTGTTCTTACTCTTAGGAAACAGGAAAACTATCAAGCAGGTCCCTAGTCTCAGTCCAGTAACAGGAAGAGGGATCTGATATCTGCTGGGAACAGGCATACATCTTCACACACTTTCAGTAAGAAGAGGAGGGAGAAGGAGAGAAAGGAATCCTTTGGTTTAAAAAATCCAGGGATGCGTCTGCTTTAGCAGTGACTCAGAGGGCAAGGAAATTCCCTGAAAGAAGTGAACAATACACCTTCTGTTCTCCATATATTCACCAACTTCCCATCTCTCCAGGTGTGGTGGTCATACCTCTTGTAATCCCCTGGTCACCAAGTTGTGAATGATGGGATTGTAATGTGAGACATTTGGAGGGGCACTATGTAAGGGAAGATTTGTATTTAATTTAATCGATTCATTTAATGGCTTTATTGGTCTTCTTAGGCCAAAGCAAGTTTAGTATAGAGAATAGAATACATAAATAAATTAAATAAAACATAAATCCAACTGAAAGCAATCCAACAATAGGAAACAACAAACCACTTATATTGGGGAAATAACCATACAATTAAATGGCATGCAAACAAATATCGCAAGGCCAGTCACAAATTAACTTGTCCCAGAACCTACTGGTATTAATCTTACAATTGCCTGTCATCTACATTACATGTGACTTGAGGACCCATTGGACATGCAGGCTGCTATATACAGTATATTTACAATATTCATGTGTAATTATGTAAGGATTTCAGCTCTTTCTTTTGCTAAGATAACTTTTGCTTACTCTCTTGCAAGCGTATTAGGCAGATATGTGGGTGGGAAAAATGAGAACTCTGAAAATACCAGATTGAAGATACCACATTGAACTCAGAAGATACTGAACTAAAATACAGAACAGTTTGTTGAAGCCTCCAGCTGTGGTATTTCCCAACAAAGCCAAGATACTTACAAAAGAGAGATTAGAGATTTAGCTTGGATGTTGCAAGCTTGGATGTCACAAAGCTAACAATATAGGAAGGGTTGCAGGAGGAATCAATGCATGCATACAAAACTTCTCATGCCAACCATAGAAGCTACCAACAGGAAAAGTGTTCAGAATTTCAAAAAAAAAAAAAATCCAACCCCAAGTTAATCTTCCACATGGTATCTTCATAGTGTCTGCTGAAGCAGTATTCTTGCTCACCTGTTCAATGGAACAAACGTTGGCTTCCACTTGCTGGAGATGGTTGGTCTGTAAGTCAAATATTTTGAGGATGTTTCTGGCTAGGTTATTGATTTGATAGGTTACGCTGGCTAATGACTGAACAGTGAAGGCCATGGTTTCCTCTAGGGCTTTTCGTTTATCTTGAGCCTATAGGTTAGAAAAGACGTGAAGGGGATGAGAGACAATTATGCAAGATAGCAGAATAATAGAAGCATATAACAGGTATGACAGGTATTCAGGATGGGAGGGCAGAATTTTAGCTGGATGGTCCAGTTTAAATGTGATATTAAGCCATGAAAAACATAAAGTTATGTCTCCAAAATATCCCAGCCCAGTGATCTTAGATGGGCTGGAGTAAGTTTCTTATAGTCCCAGGCTGCAGGTCCAATCAATTATGTTGGATAGAAAGTATGACAGTTGCACTCTGTTTGGAAGTCACAAACCTGGGACTTTAAACCATAATCATCATTATAAAGTGTTCTCATTGGTGTAATACCATTCATTATTTAATGACTCCCAGTCTTCAATCAACATGTATTCTCTGGTCTATCAAATATATTAAATTGTCATACTGCCTGGAAAAATAAAACAAGTGTTTGTCCTATTCTGCGTGATAGCCCTCTTAATCTGGAGAGAGCAGTTATTTCCAACCACTGCTATAGAGTAGCTGGCTCACCCAAACACGAACTCTAAATTCTAACCTAACTTAATAAAATATAATTCCTAGGTTCATATGACATACTGTACATGTTTTCTATGTTATTTGTATTATTACAAATAAGGATTATTAGGGATTTGCATGATCACCTGGTCCCACAACATACCCAGTCTCCACAGAAGGGTCAAGTAATGAGGCAGAGTGATGAAATGATGCTGGCTCCTTATCTTTCATACTTATCTGTGACATTGCAATGGGATATGAAAGGCTTGTGTCATGACATCACGACACACAATGCAATATTTTGACAGCATTGTGACTAACTGTAGATACAATAGAATACAATATGGTGTCTCACCTATATTCCAGCAAATATAGTATTGCACTATATATTTAGTAGACCGAAGATTGGTACACTCCTATCTGGAATGGTTGCCCTCTTCCACTGAGTGTGCAGCTTTAGGAGACACACAGAGGGAATGGTGAGGAAGGATTAGATTAACAGAGTTGGAAGGGACCTTGTAGGTCATCTAGTCCAACGCCCAAGACCTTACACCATTTCTGACAGATGGCAGTCCAATCTCTTCTTGAAAGCTTCCAGTGATAAAGGAAAGAGATACCCATCCAGATCAGCCAGATCAACCCTGGCAATCAATATGGTGATGGACATTTCAGCCATTAGTTACATGTCAGGGCCAGGGCATGTATTTCTTTGCATCATCGTGTCCATCAGTTTGCAGGCCTCCTGACTTCCCACATTTCAATTAAATCTGAAAGGAAGACATTAAGAGACAACTGCTCCCATGGAAACTTGCAGTATCAATATTACTATTACTGCCAAGAGAAAGAATTCTCTTCCCTTCCTCTCTCATATACAATTTCATTGGCTACAAACAGGTAGAAAATGTCAAAAGACCGTTTATGCTCAGCAATACATTATGGATTTCTAGACCATGGAAATTCCTTTCTATCAGGTCTTGAGAAAACTATTTCAATATTATCTATAACATATTTCTCCAGTTTGGCATCCATTAGCTTGGGGCAAATATCCAGGGATCAAAATCTTTTAATTGTGAGAGATATGTCAATAATACAGTGATATTATCAAAAGAGGCAATGCCAAAATTTTTTTATCTAGCTTTGAGATGGGGTAGGAAAAAGCAAAACAGACACACAAATATGCCCATTTCAATCTTTATTTTTTATTTTAAAAAAAAATCAAAATGTTGCATTGCTGAAATTTGTGATTTGTCACCAAACTTGGCAGTGCAACTTTGAGTCACATTTTTGGAAACTATATCAGCTGCAGAAAGAAGGCAGTAAAAACTACAATTTTCCCACCCTTGCTTTAGGTGTTTTCAGTTCCTCATTCATTGCCACCAGGCTCCCCCATTTATATTAGCGGTAGAGAGCACTGAAAATCTCAACTCCACATTGACCACTTCCCATATAGATTCAAGATGTTCTTCAGCATGTTTTGCAATGCTATAGTTAATATACAGGTGCTGTCTTGCTCATTTCCCTCTGCAAGTATCTTCAGCTGCCTGGGAGCCTAGCCCAGATACTGCATTGCCCCAGCCAGGGTAGTCCAGTTTCTCTTTCAAGCTAGTCTGCCTTTGACTTCTGTCCCACTGTAACTCACCTGCTCATAGTTGCTGTCACAATAATCTGCCACTTTGAGGAGGTTGCTGTAGTTCTCTTGTAGAACATCTCTTGCAGATGGTATGGAGTCCTGCATCAGCTGCTGAAACTCAGACATGTCGCTACTTAGCTGTGCTGGATTCACCACTTCCTTCTTATAGCAGACACTGTTTCAGCAGAGAAGTTTCGAACAGTCTGGCTGGGAACTATTTTATACTTGATTTGGCTCCAGTGACAATGCTGATCCCTCCCCTTTTGCTCACCAAGAGAATATCCTGCTGATATCTGGAGATTTATTGTAAAAGGTGCCCCAAAAACAGTGCTACTTACTCGAATTATAACTATTTTCCTTCTTGAGATTTTGAAAATCTACTAACTTAATGAGTACAAAAGTGATGATAATGAACTGGGGAAATGTTGGGAGGGCACACAGAATTGTTAAGAGAGGAAACCAGTATTTTTAGACCAGTGCTTATTTTACTGACTTTTCTTACAGCAGCCCCTGAAAGGTCAGCTCTGTCCATATTATTTACAATATATATTTCAAATTATCTTGGGAATACTACTGAACCTGAGCTGAAGCAAACTCAGAAAATCCATTGTTGTTTATTTATATTTGAAAGTTGATGGAAGTTCATAGCAAGCCTTTGGCTCTGTCCTCCGTGATTTGGATCTGGTTCATTCTTTTAGACATTCTTCAGGTTTCCCATACTTTTAAGCACTACAGTTTCTTTCAGTGGCTTCATCTAAGAGTAAGGATCCAATACAGGTGGTCCTCAACTTACAACAGTCCTTTAATGGCCATTCAAAGTTACAACAGCAGTAAAAATGGACTAATGCCCATTTTTCACACTTATGACTGTTGTAGCATTCCCACGGTCATGTGATTAAAATTCAGAGGCTCAGCAACTGACTCATATTTATGACAGCTGAAGTATCCTGGGGTCACCTTTGTGATTTTCTGACAAGCAAAGTGAATGGGGTAGACAGATTCACCTTAACAATCCTGTTACTAAATTAACAACTGAAGTGATTCACTAAACAAATGTGGCAAGAAAGTACATCAAATGGAGCAAAATTCACTTAACAAATATCTCACTTAGCAACAGAAATTCTGCACTCAATTGTGGCTGTAAGTCAAGGACCATCTGCACAAACATCTGTTTTTGGTCTTTTAGAACCATGCAGTGCAAGACTCCATTTTGGTTTTTTTCTTATACCCTCTTTCTCAGTTCCATCTTCCTTGGGCAAGTTAGGCAACCTCACCGTTATATTGGGCTATGTCATCTATTCCCTTAATCTCTTCAGTTTTAACACTTTTTGGGACATTGTCATCAAAATGTGGAATGAGTAACCTAACAATGTTTAATATATTTAAGAAAGGTTTAAAAATACACCAGGCCAGGTATAATGAAAAAAAATGGACAATGGCTGAGTGATGCTGTAAAATATGATCCTTAGCAAGGATCACATTTTATATTGACGTTTTATGGATTTTTATCTAATTGAATTTCTCCTTTGGCAATTTTAGTAAAGGACATGATGGCACTTTTTAAATTGGTCTTGGTGTTCTGGTGACTGTAAATTAATTTTTAATATGTGGTTTTAATTTGTAATTCTTTTGTGTAAAGATTTTGACATTCTGCTTTTATTATTATTATTATTTTATTTATTTTTAGGAAAACATTTTAATTTTAATTAGAAAAATAGAGAAGGGGAGAAAGAAGGGGGAAGAGGAATAGGTACAAGGGGAAAGAAAAAAGTATCAACGTCCAACTTTTTTCAGCGCAGTAAAGTACAAAATAAAATTACAATCTGAAATGTTTACTAACTTAGCAAATACTAGCCATTTCTATAACAACAAATTAGCTTAATTAGCAATATCCAAACTTTCATTCTGCTTTTAAAATTGTGTTTAATTGGTTGTTATGCACTTTTTTTTAAAGGCAGGCTATAAATAAACACTGTTATTGCAATTATTGCTTTTCCTGTTGTTGACATTTACAAATAATTGGATAAAATAATGTTTCTATATTCTAAAATCAATGACTAATAAGTCAAAATTCTTTATCTTGCCAACATCATAGATTTGGAAGTAGGATTTTAAAAAGAGGCCATTGTATTTAAATTTAGTTAGTATAGACTTGGATAAAATAGATGCAGATTCTGTCTCCAGGGTAAGGTCATTAAAGGCAATTAAATTTAAATCAGGCACATTCAAATCCTACTGATTTCAGTGCAGAGACATACATTGTAAGGTTTTAATTGTATAGTGTCAACTGCCATTTTGACTTTTTTATACGTACCATCACCATACAGAGGCTTCTACTGTTTCAGTGGCTCTGGCCTAAGCATAAATGGCAAAGTCGTGAAGGCAGAGAATTCATGATTTGTTTTTGACAAGAAACCTCAAAATACCTTTGGCGACAGTCAGGTCTATTAACTATAGCTTCTGAGAGAAGGAGTGATGTCTGAATGATTAAAAAAGCATTTTTTGCAAACTGAAAAGAGAAGGAATCTTGGTCCTATTAGGCATTCCTATAAATATTTCCAGAAACTTCGTCTCCCCACATTCAGTAACAGCAGAATCTTCATAGGCTTAGTTTTTGTGAGGCAGAAACGACGTCCACGATTATGCTAAGTCAACCTTTATTAACTAGTAACTATTAATTGTAACATTTAACTGTAAGAGTAACTGTAACTGCAGTAACCGCAATAGCCGTTACTTTTGCGAGTCGGCTGATAGGCACGAGCAATAACCGACACGGTCTGGCAGCTCACTTTTATATGGCTTGCTGTCAGACTGCTCAGCCAATGAGAATGGACTTCAGTTCCTGCTCAGCTCAGCTGAACGTAACACCCCTTCCCACCAGTCAAGCGCATTCATAGTCATTCAGATAGGCGGGGCGTTGTCTATTCCGGCTGGACCTACACAACTCGGCTTGCCTGGTCATCTGAGAATGATCGCCTGCAGGGTCAACAGACGATGATGGAGACACCGCTGGACCCCTCTCCTCGGCTCACTTGGACTCAGATGGAGGAACTTCTAAAGGTAGGTCTTCTCTCCCTGGTATGTTGGCCACTTTGAGTTCGCGTTGCTGTGTGTTGTCCGGCCCACTGTCAGATGAGTCCCCTGAGAACTCAGCCCAACGCTCTCTTACACGGTCTACATGTTGGTGCCAAACTCGGCCATCCAACAGAGTTATTTTATAAGATTTTGGGCCGGTAACTGCCTCTATTTTCCCTGGCAGCCACAATGGATTACCTACAAAATTCTGTGCATAAACCAAATCCCCCACTTGGAAAACTCTAATGCCACTAAAAGAATTTAAGGGAACATTTGGGGCATAACTGTGGTGGAGTCTGTCCATATGGTTCCTTAACTTTCGGCCCATTAATAACTCCATTGGGGAACGATTGGTCACTGTGCTGGGGGTAACGTGTTGCATTAGCAGGTACTTTGCCAACTTAGAATGCCAGTCTTCACCCTTTAATCGTCCCAGCACTTCCTTGGCGGCCCTCAGAGCCCTCTCTGCTTGACCATTAGACACCGGGTGGTAAGGAGCGACAAGGGCGTGCCTTATGCCAAGAATAACTCAAAGTTCACTGCAGTAAACTGTGGACTGTTATCCAACACTAGGATGTCAGGAAACCCATGGATTGCAAAAAGGCGAACTAACGCCTTGATCATCATCTCTGATGTGGTAGACTTCATGGGGACCTACCCACTTCGAATATGAGTCCACAATGATAAGGAAGGTGCGACCCTGAAATGGCCCAGCCAGGTCAATATGGACCCTGACCCATGGTGATTTAGCAGACTCCCATTCCCCAGAAGTAGCGGCTGGAGGTGCCGCTCTAGATGTTTGGCATGTATGACATGCCCTAACTCTTGTTTGGCATGTATGACATGCCCTAACTCAGAGTCTATGCCAGGCCACCAAACATAGCTCCAAGCTAAAGCCTTCATACAGGCTATTCCTGGATGGCCCTCATGCAAGCTGTTTAAAATCTTAGGTCTGAGGATATTGGGAACTACTACTCTACCTCCCCACAGTAGGCAGCCCTGTTGGGTGGATAATTCATGCTGCTTTGCTCTGAATGGTATAAATGGGTCATCTACAGCCCACCCTGGCCACCCCGTTATTACCCAGTCTAATACCTGTAAGAGAATAATATCATTAGAGGAGGCTTTCGCGACATCTGCGGCCGCAATAGGTAATTGATGATCGTCAATTAATAGTATAGATGAGGAAGGGGCAGGGTCTATAATTTTGTCTGGCAAGGGGCAACGGCTCAATGCGTCCGCATGTCCAAGGTGCTTTCTGGCCCTGTATTGCAAGGTATAGGAGTATGCAGCCAAGAATAATGCCCAGTGGGTCATCCTAGGGGACAAAATAGGGGGATTTTGTCGGTCGCCAGCCAGGATACCCAGGAGAGGTTTGTAGTCCGTTATTAAATGGAAGTGATGGCCATAAAGGAATTCGTGAAATCGTTTAACAGAGGCAACGGCTGCCAAAGCTTCCTTATCAATTTGTGAGTAATTTCTTTCTGTTGCTGACATAGTCCTTGAAAAATAAGCTATAGGGGCTTCCACTCCGCTAGGCAATATGTGAGCTAAGACAGAACCTATACCATAAGGAGATGCATTGCAACATAGGATCAAAGGCAATTGGTTATTAAATTGCATCAATACCCTGTCAGAAGAAAGCATCGCTTTGATAGCGTCAAAAGAATCCTGTTGTGATTTGCCCCATGACCATTTAGCTTGAGAGTCTAATAATCTGTGAAGTGGTTCTGCAATAGAAACCTTGTGCGGAAGAAATGAGGCGTAGAAATTTAGGAGACCCAAAAAGGCCTGCAGCTCCTTTTTGTTGGTAGGAACAGGTGCTTTTTTATGGCTGTAACTCTGTAGGGTGAATCCCTTGGGCATCAATGCATTATCCTAGGAAGTCCACTTGAGAAACACCAAATTTGCATTTATCTCTTTTTAATTTGAGTCCCGAATTCTGGAAGCAAGTGAGGACTTGTCTAAGGTGTTGCAGGAGGTCTTGCTTGTTTTGTGTCGAAATGATGACATCATCAAAGTATGGTATAATGCCAGGAATACCTTGCAGCAATCGTTCCATAAGGCATTGGAATATACCAGGAGCCACAGATACCCCAAACTGCAAACGTTTACACTTATCCCTATGTGTTACAATGGTTTGGGCCAGAGCAGTTGTTTCAGTGACAGGCAGTCGTTGATATGCTTGGGCCATGTCAAGCTTAGCAAATATGGTGCCCTTTTCCATTGAATGGAGGAGATGTTGAATTACAGGCGCAGGATAAGTGTTAGTGTGCAAAGCCTTATTTAATGTGCTCTTATAGTCTGCGCATAATCTGATAGAGCCATCATGTTTAAGAGGGGTCACTATAGGGGTTTCCCATAGTGCATAATCTATAGGCTCCAGGACCCCTTGTGAGATCAACTTATCAATTTCTGTATCCACTTTTGATTTTAATGCAAAAGGGACACGTCGGGGTTTTAATCTGATAGGAGTTACTGCTGGATCTAACGCAAAAGAAATTGGGGTGCCTACATAATGGCCTAACTGGTTGTTGAAAACGTCCTTAAATTTTGCTAACAGTGCCTCAATATCTTGGTTTTGAGTGCAATGTATACCTGTCACTTTAAGCCATAAAGCATCAAACCAGTCTAGCCCCATTAAACTAAGTAAGGTGCCTTCTACAGTAAGGGGTAATTGTCCCTTGAAGTCCTGAAATTTAATTGCAAACTTGCCTGTTCCTATAACTGGTATGTTACGCCCTTGGTAATCTTTGAGAGATAGATTGCAAGGTTGAAGCTGTTTCTTTGAAATGGTCGGAATCAGTCTCTTTAGGGTGCCCCAGGACAGTATGGACAGAGATGAACTGGTGTCAATCTCCATTGGACAGTCTTTACCTTCTAACGAGATGGTTACATGAAGTTTATTAATGTTCAGCTATTGTGGAAAATTGTTGAGAGAGTCAGTGGAGGATGCTCTAGTCACAGTAAAACATTCATCCTTTTGTTTTTGGAATCTGTTTGGTGGCTGAGGCTGCGATTGTAGTGTTCTCTTTCCAGATTTGCAGACCCTGGCTATATGGCCCTTTCACTGGCAATTTAAACAAATAGCATTTCTAAACCAGCAGACAGGTCTTAAATGATTACCCCCGCAACTTAAACAAATGACCTGTGCTGTAGGAAGCTGTTGTAGTTTGCTCCCTGGGTTCCAGCTTTTTTGTTGCTGCAGTTGTTGGCGATTAGAGAGTCAATTAACATCTTCGCCATAATCTAATAATTCATCAGGGTTAAACTCTTCAAAATGAACAGTAGCATTTGGTTTAGCCCCTGGATTGCTAATTGTGCCTTGGATCTCAGTCGCAGAGAGACTGGACATCTCAGCGGCTTGAGCCTCTTCAATTGCCAGTTTTAAAGTGAGGTCAGCTTTTGCTAACAGACGTCTTTGGAGTCTGAGGTCTCTCACTCCACATACTAGTTGACCAAGCAGCATGTCATCAAGCTCTTTAAACCCGTATTGCAATGCAGCCGTTCGGAGAGCAGCCATATACATATTGATGGTTTCCCCCTCAGCTTGTGCCCATCGCCGAAAAGTGTGCCGCCTAGCGATTCACGATGGTTTGGGGGCATAATGGTTACTCAGGATTTCCTGGAGGGCTTCCCAGGAAACCTCTTTAACTGATTGTGGTGCCAATAAAGCGGTGGCAGTGTCGAAGACAGCTGCTTTACAGAAGCTTAGGAAATAAGCTTTTTTTCTGTGATTTGATATGTCCGCCAAATCCACAGCATCTAAAAAGCACTCGAAATGGTTAATGTAGGAATACCACATCTCCGTTGTAGGGTGGAAATACGGGAATGCCGGAGTGGACGATACCTCATCAGCTGGCTGAGGTAACTTCACTGTGCACTCTGACTCCTTGAAATTTCTGTGTGCCTTCACTGCGTCGATCCCATCCTCGTTGCCAGTTTTGTGAGGCACAAATGATGTCCACGATTATGCTAAGTCAACCTTTATTAACTAGTAACTATTAACTGTAACATTTAACCGTAAGAGTAACTGTAACTGCGGTAACAGCAATAGCCGTTACTGTTGTGAGTCGGCTGACAGGCACAAGCAATAACCGACGTGGTCTGACAGCTCGCTTTTATATGGCTCGCTGTCAGACTGCTCAGCCAATGAGAATGGACTTCAGTTCTTGCTCAGCTCAACTGAACGTAACACTTAGGATGGCTAGACGGGTTTATTTACTGTAGATGAAAATAAATGCAGCAAGACTGGCTACTGCACAAAAACAAGAATATACGCACATACATATTTGGTTGGATTCTTGTTTTTCCACAATGTATATATGCAGACTTCATGCATACATACACATACTTCAGCACACAAGTATATAGATGCAGGATTTGCACTGTAATCTCTCTAAATGTGTACTTTTGTTCTGTCATTATGGCTGGCTTGGGATGCCTATAGCTCTCAGATTTAAATCTTTGGATTTATCTATCCCACATTTATATATCTTGCCTGATAATCATTGGTTCTTCTTTTGTAGTCTCGGCTCCCATACTTACTCAGATGATTTCTCTTTCATGTTACCAGACCATTTAGTCACATTTGAAGATGAAAAGTTTGAAATGATTACACTGAAGGTATCAGCAGTTCTTGAATTATGACTGGTCACTTAAGTACTATTCAAAGTTACAAGAAACTTAAAAATATATATATTTATGACCTATCCTTGAAATTACAACTGGCACACACATAGGGACTCAATAATCATGTGATAGCATTTTGGGTGCTTGGCAACTGGCTCATTTACAACCAGTTGCAGCATCCCATAGTAACATGACTGCGATTTGCAATGTTTTTGCCTGTTTGTGGTGTTTTTGTTGGCTTCTGGCAAAAAACGCCAATTGGATATGTTGGGTTTGCTTAACAACTATCTGATTTATTTAAAGATCGCAGTGACTCATTTTATACCTATGAATCTAAACATTGTTCTAAAAGTGAGTCTGTGGTGCCTCAAATTATGAGCACAATGAATTACATCAAAACTTCTGGGGCCCACTGTGGTCGTAAGTTGAGGACTACTACATCAATGAAGCTTTCTTTTTAAGAAACTCTGTATGTTTACTTCCTGGGACCATACTGTATTGTACTGACACATGGGAGGGATGCAGACATAGGTTAGTCTAGGTTGCATAGAATAGTGTGAAGATGCTTGAGTTAAAACTGGGCTCTTGTTACGGTTTTGACAGATTGCCTCAAATGTTCCACTGAATAGAAGTATCCTTTTCATTGACAGGAAATATTGCATGTGACACAGTTATAATTACTCTTAGTAATTTAAGCTATACCTTTATTTTATTAAAAGCATTATGTGAAAGCCTTGACTGACCAAAGTTTTGATGGCAACAGAAGTCAATATCTAAGGGTCCATCTGACTATGACCACAACATATGGAAGGTTGGACTATTAAGGAATAAGTAGTAAATTACTCTAACTAATTCTATAAATGAAAGAAGGATGTGCTCTATGTTTGTGAATCTGAGACAAAGTACAAGATACAGTGGTTCTGAATAAAGGTCTTCTGATCTGGTGGAGTGAATGCAGGAAAGCGAACATGTAGGTTTAATTATAAAACATAGAATATAATAGGGTGGGAAGAAACCTTGGAGATTTTTTAGTCCAATAAATGGCTGTCCAATCTCTTCTTAAAATCTTCTAGTGATAGAACACTAGAATTTTGGGAGACAAATCGTTCCACTGATTAATTATTCTCACTGTTTGGAAATTTATCCTTAATTAAGAAAGAGTTAAAATATATGCTATAAAGCAGTGCATCAACATTGACTAAACATGGTTTTTCTTTGGGTAACAATATTCAAGTTCTTTCCTCAAACAGGAACATTTAAATTTGACCTTTCCGATAAATGGTTTTGACTAATGAAGGAAAAGGTTTGAGAAGCATTTTTATAAAGTACTAATTGTGCATATGTGCATATGAAAGTAAGAAACCACAATGTGATGATAGTTGCAAATCTAGTGAATAATGTAGAAATATGAATGAGAATGACTATTTGATGAGCAAAAAGGAAACAAACTGAAGGCTGACATGAACGAGACAGTAAATTGAAAAGTAGAATAGAAATGAATAATTCATATCTTAGTGTCCAAGGAAGAATGGCTGAAAGTATGCTAAAAAATTGTGAGATTTTGCCAATAGGTATTGTAACTGATAACAGAAAATCAGAGTTGGAAGGGACCTTGTAGATCATCTAGTCCAACCCCCCACCCAAGCAGGAGACCCTACACCATTTCTGACAAATGGCAGT
The DNA here is from genome assembly GCF_049901735.1 of Notechis scutatus. NCBI lineage: Eukaryota > Metazoa > Chordata > Lepidosauria > Squamata > Elapidae > Notechis > Notechis scutatus. The sequence goes on along the minus strand of NC_142025.1, from coordinate 99,574,976 downwards.
CCAATCTCTTCTTGAAAGTCTCAACTGATGGCACTCCCACAGCTTCTGAGGGCAATTTCTGTTCCATTGGTTGATTGTTCTCACTGTCAGAAAGTTTCTCCTTGTTTCCAGGTTAAATCTCCCCTTGTTCAGTTTCCATCCATTATTCCTTGTCTGGTCTACAGGTGCTTTAGAAAATAGCTTGACCCCTTAGAAAATAGCTCGACTGGAAGTTTTGAAATATTAAGCTGGGTTGTTTATGGTGTGGCTATGTGATTTGTTTAACATACGTATGAAGTTTTTATGTATCTGACAAAAAAGAAAAGCAAGAGTGAATGCAAAAGCTACAGAGAAATTAGACTGTTAACTGTACCTGGGAAGGTGTTTAGAAGACTTAAACAATAAGCACATTTTGGGAAGTGTAATAGGGTTTTGTGCCAAGCAGGGATATAGGCCAGCTTTTGACTCTTCAGCAAAAAAGTAAGAAAGAAAATGTGTTGATTTATATAAAATGTATATGTTTTAATTATAAAATATTTTGCACAAATACAGAGTTGATGGGTAGTTGCTGAATGTAGTAACAGTAGGATATGGAAGAAGTAACACATGTGAATATAAATGTAATGCTTAGCAAGCTTTTCGATTACACCAAGAGTGATGTCCTGTTCGTTATCTGTGGATAAAAAGGTTTATAGTGACATTAGAAGTGTATTGGTTGGGGACTTGAATGCACATGTATACATATAATCTGTGGTCTATGTGGGATGGGTTGTATGATGACTCAAAGGATACAGAAAGTTATTGTAAATAATGATGGTGCATAGCATTAATCTCCCCCTCCTCTTTCTCCCCCTCCTCCTCCTCCTCCTCCTCATCCCCTCCCCCCCTCCTGCTTTTATGCATTTAACTTCCCTGGCTTACTGTATTCCTTCCCCTTTTCTGTGCTTTGCATAATGCTGCTGTCTTGAAATGTGTAACAGAATGTGTATTCTAAGATCCCAGTTTCAGCAGCTATGGCAAACTATAAATTTCCTCTTAGTAAATCATATTGAAAGCATGGTCTTCATTTTGTGGTTCCAGCTAAATTGAATCAAAGAATCCATTGGCTAAATGGGGAAATATTTGAAAAAGGATGAAACAAAATATAGGTACTAAATTATCCCTTCTCTGGTAATGTTGTTATGTACATCATCATAATAAATTAATTGCTTTGTAAGGTAAAGGTAAAGGTTCCCCTCGCACATACACGCTAGTCATTTCCGGCTCTAGGGGCGATGGTCATCTCTATTACAAAACCGAAGAGCCAGTGCTGTCCGAAAATGTCTCCATGGTCATGTGGCTGGCATGACTAAATGCCGAAGATACACGGAACACTGTTACCTTCCCACCAAAGTGATCCCAATTTTTCTACTTGCGTTTTTACATGTTTTTGAATTACTAGGTTGGCAGAAGCTGGGACAAGTAATGGGAGCTCACTCTGTTATGTGGTGCTAGGGATTCGAACCGCTGAACTGTTCACCTTTCTGATCGATAAGCTTTGCATCTTAGCCACTGAGCCACCATGTCCCACAACTGCTTTGTACTTAACGCCAATTTTAATTAGCATCTGCTAGATTTGAGAATATACATGCAAACCTGTATCTTAAAGGTGTTGATGTCTATTCAGAGTTTTACAGCGTTAATTCAGCGCCAGAAAAATAAACACAGATGGCTGGTGCTTCATTTAATGTCTTTATAAACATAGTAAGTAAATTTTACAAACCAGTTCTAGATTTCTCCAACATGAAGCAAACTCAAACAGAAACATGTTGCAACATGTCAGCAGCACCAGCAAAAAGACAGAGAGAACTTCCAGTTTCACTTTCCAGGTCAGCTCCCATTGGCTGGTCTGTTACCATGTCTATTCACTGACTCTGTTAACTAAGTCTCTGCCTATAAATGAATACTCTGACAATGTCTCTGGACAACTTTCTAGGATTCAGATCTCCATTAAAGAAAGAAAAGCTGGGGCTCTCTTACTGCATTTTGTTGGAAACTATAAACACTCCCAACTAAAAATAGGCTCCATCCACACATAAAAGCAGTATCAAAAGCTGCTGAGTATGCAGAACTGCTCTTTCTCTGTAACAAATAAGAAGTCATGTTTCATGAAATCTATATTATTGAATTAGCCACTGAATATCACTGCTGAGATAAACTGAGACCGTGGCTTTGCCCAGGTTCTAACAATATAGATTTATGGTGTGCTGTAATCTCCTGTCATTAAATAAGGAGTTAGTGTCCATGAAAAGATTTAATTTCAGTAAAAAGTTAGATACTTTGGATGTTACATTGCTGATAAAATAGGAGTACTTAAGGTTGGGTGAAAATGTAGGGAATGCATTGTGCTCCTGATACCTATTTAGCTCTCTTCACATTAAGCCACTAAGTACCTTTAGAAGACTAATGACAGAGAGAAGCTGTGTCACAAATTTAACCTGAATTTGACCTTCATCCAACCAGTACACAGGAATAGCTTTCTCTCTTCCTCCCCCCCATACACACGCACACTCCTTATACATATAACTACACACAATGACTGGAAGCACTTCCTCCTAAACTTAATTGTGTAGTGACATTGTATGATAATTGAATTGGTACTATAAATGCAGTATTCCTGGGTGAAAGGTAATTTTCTAATTATTCAATGTATTCCAAGAGTCAATCCTGGCAGTAGATTTGGGGTACATAGACAATCTCTATCATACCGGATAGCACAACTAGCTGAGCTTGGTTAATCTAAGTAGGGTCAGAATGGTTAACTATTTGAATGGAAGATCATCACTAAACTATAGAGCTATAGATTAAATTGGAAAGCATTGACAAAGAAGGCAAGAATAAATAATTTATGCATTGCTACCAAGAAATTCACAAGGAAGCATCCACTCAAGCTTATAATAATTGAACTTCAGTTGATGGATGCTTCATTCTCACTAATTTTCCTAGAGGAAACAGGATGAATGTCTAAAAAAAGATGTGTAAACTCATTGGTCAATCTCATTCAATGGGAATCAAACTCACCACCCAATTTTTCATTATTTAGATAATATGCTTGTTTATCGTTCTGATGAGTACTGATCAAATTTCCCAAATATGCCATCTGTCTGAGCTTACTTTGGACTTTGAGGTTAATTCTGAACACCTGACCTGTTCCAACATGCTAAGCCTATTACCAGATTAAGGGCAGAATACAATCAGTACCAAAATGAGCTCCTATCTAATTACAAAGACACTTTTGAGCAGAACAGTGGAGGTGGCGGAATATCTTGTCTCACCAGTTAAGACAAATGTATATCTAAGGCACCTGGATAGTTTGGAAGAAAAACCACATCAAAAAAGGTAAGTTTAATTTTCTTTCACAGAATGGGTTACTTTGCCATGGAAAAGCTCATTCGAACTTATAGGAGTTTACTCTGTACACATTTATTGGATAGAAGCCTAATTTATTTCAAAAGAAATTTGCAGATAAATAAGTGTTATTGGGGAATATATTCTTTTCTGCAAATTCATAAACTGCGATATGTATACCGAAACATTTTTATACTCAGATTTGGGGATGGAAAAGCTAAATCCTTTTACAGAAACATGAAAGGAACATGATAGTAATAGATTACAGGTATATACTCCTATGTGCCTGCCACCTGCATTATCAAAATAAGCATGCATCAAAGATACCAACACTTCCATCCCAACATAACACAAAAATCAAATCACGACTTGTACTATCAAGGAAAAAGGTTCACAGTGTAGCACAGAACACCTGAATTTAAATTTTCAGTCAGTTCTAGTCTACCTTACGAAGTCCATTTAGTCTAGACTCAACATTATGGAAGTAATGTGATACTGGCCTTCTGCATTAAGGAACGTATTCCACAAATAGTGCAATAGATTTGCATAAACATTAGCATCTGAGCAAAGCTTGGTGCTACACTTAGGATTTCCTAGGATTTTTTAAGGATGGTAAAATATTTATTCCTTTCTTTGTGGTGATCAGTATGTTGATGATAATCCCATATAATAAGTATGAATTTTGAAAAGTAAATGTTCCATTGGGATAATTTGTCAATTATTATTCAGTCTTGCTGTCAGTTACCCTTGTTATAAATGTTGTTGGCATTGGCACAAGGAACACTGGCTGATTGGGCAGGTTCAAGCAGATTGCAATCAGTATTGGTGTCCAAATAGTAAAATCCACTAAAGGAAAAACAGCACGTAATGCAGCACATAACAGCAAAGATTCTTAGCAGGAGGAATGAAAACAGTGTAAATGGTTACCTCTTATCTATCTTCCAGACTGAAGTTCAATTCAATACCCACCATTCACTTTTTGGATGTTCATTCTGCCTTTCTTTTTCTAGTTGTTTAATTCAAGAAGTGTTATTCATGTTGACATCAGAAATCCCTTGCTCACAACTCACAAGACCCCTGCCACTCCCTGGATTCAAAACTTGGGATATTTGGTCTGCTGCCAGGACATAATTCTGGGACATATGAAGACATTGTAGTTAAATTTAGCCAGGAGTTATTTTTGCTGCCAAGGAAGCTCAATGTGCTTATCACAGGGGATAACCAGGGATTGTTTTGTATCGAGACATTCGTTGACATGGAGCTCGACCTTTGCTGCAAAAGATTCTGGGAAATATTTTGATACCCCAATATAATATGCTAGTTATAAAGATAAGGGAAAGAGAATTGTGCATATGGCTCTGAAATCTTGGGAAGATGGAATGACATAAAAACATTAATCAGCAGCAAACTTAGTTATGCTTAGGGGAAAACCACTTAAATTAGTGGAACAAATTAATCATGGCTAATATTTCTACTGATTTTTGGAACCTTCTTTAAACACAGATCTGGGTATTGTATGGTTTCAGGCCACAGCTGGCCCTTTGTCTGTTCCTGTCCAGTCCATATCAAGTCAATCGGAAATTAGAAATCAAATGTAAATAAGCACGTCACAGGGAGTGGAGGAATTTGAGTCAGTTCCCCCAGTCAACTAGGGACTGTGGGAGGGTGAGGAGAGAAAGCACTCTTCTGTGACTGCACAATGCTCCCTCCTCGCATGGAACAGCCTGATGAGTTGATGGAGTTTAAGGATATCAAATCAGGTTACATTGGTTTGGCCACCCACAACAGTCCCAGTTTCTCATGTGGCTCCTTGGGAAAATTAATTGCCCAACCATGTTGAAACAGGGATTGACATTCTAATAACTAATTCCTGTAGGAGAAAGCAGGCAGAACTGGAAGATGGTATAAAAATGCATCATTGGTGTAGGGTCCTTGCATTATCACAAGAAATCCATGCCCTTTGAATTCTACTGACTTATCTAGTACCAATTTAGTGCTGACCATTAGTTGGCCAGATTCTTGGGTGGAGGCTTTAATAAATCATTTATGTTGCAATGATTCTCAGAGCCTGACAATTCCCACTATGGGGACCCTATTCCTAGAATACTGTTTGAAAGCCAGTGCTCTAAGATAAGTGCCTAACACAAAAGCTCTAACACACATTCTAGCAACTAAACTCTTGAAAACCTTACAAGAGGCTGTGACTTACAGGATGGCTTAATAACCATCTCCATACAGAATGCAAGATGTTCTAAAGTATTGTCTTTGATTGGGAGGGCAATAACATTTCAGTGATACTTCAGACAACCATCGTCTTTGTAAACACCACATTTCAAACTTCAGTGTGAACTACCATTTCTGCAAAGCTCTCATCGTATAATTATATGCTGTACTAAGTTCAACCAAAATTTAGACACCAAAACAGAATTCACCTCTGGCTGTGCATTCACAAAGCATCTCAGAGAAACAAAGGGGATAGAAAATGTCTATGGAGATTATTAATCAACCAGGTTATCTGAAAGGTGCTTTTTCAAAAAGCAACAGGACTTATTTTTGCATTGAGGAAGATGTTTCATTTCTCATCCAAGAACTGAAGAAGCTTTTTGGATGACAGGTGAAATGTTTTCCACAAGGAAAAAATAAATCCAGTTGTCTTTTGAAAAAGCACAATTTAGAAAAGAGGTGGAAAGAGTTAAAACAGCCGATTTGTACTTGAAACAATTTGGATCTAAAATTGAGACACACCGAATCCCAGTGTCTCACTTCATTTTGTTTGGTGACCTTGAGGAAAGTCTGTGTTACCTTCATTGTCATCCTCAGTCTTCAAAATACCGATAAGGCTTACCTTAGAGGCTTAATTCATTAGCAAAATAAATAACTTTGGATCTTATGGATGGAAAAAGTCTAGTGAAGGGCAACTTCTCACCTCCTACTCCCCAAATAGCAACAAGATTATAAAAATGTTATTCCTGATTTGTTTTGCAAAAACAGGTCAATGTTCCTTGAGGCAAAAATATACCTGTGTATAGATCTGTGTATTCCCATTCCTCTGCTTAAGAAGGTAACAAATAATATGTGTTCACCTCTACTCATATAAAGCCATAAAGCATCCTTCCCAAACTTGGAACTTCCCAAAATTGTGGGATTTTGACCACTGTTTTTATTTCTAGCTACCACAGTCAGTTATTTTTGACTGACAATTGGTCTCTAACATATACTGAATGTACTAGATTGGAGACAATTGAAACAAAACAACTGCCTTACTAATATATGCAGATTAAAAAAAGATTAAAGCATTTCCCTAGAGTTAAGGAGTAAAAACTCTTTTAAAAGTCAAGCTCAATTATCTGGCTTAAGGGTCACATACTTTTTTAAAAAACAGTGTTGAATTTATTTGCCATTGTTTTTTCCCAGAAAGTTTTTCTTTTTCAGTACAGTGGTGGGATTTCTTGGTAGGTATGAACCAGTTTGCAGATTTACTAAACTGGAAAATGGCTTTTTAAATAAACTTTATTAAAATCTACATATAAAGAAACATTTAAAATACAAAAACATAAGCAAAAACATAAATGTGCAAATGCAAAACTAAAGAACTTAAAAATATAGTCTACTTCTATCTTTTGCATTTCTCATGGATCATTAATCATTTCTTATTCTTTTATACCATTATAATTTCTTTTTAAATTTTCCATTTTCTCCCTTTATTTAATGTATAAAAACTTTATTATCAAATTATTTTTCTCTGCTTTTTTAAATAAAATCCATAAATGGGTTTCAGTCTTTTACAAAAGCCTCTGTGTAATTTTCTCATTAGATAGCTCAATTTTGCCATCTCTTGTTAATTTAAAGTATCCAATATTCAACATTTGGAACTTTTTTTATTTATCCCTTTCACAAACTGCTTTGCAATATGTCCCTGTAGTATTTCAAACTAGGATAATTCAAATTATTTAAGCAGCCAGTATCAAAGGAAAGGAATTCTTTATCTGGAACATCATATTCTCATGGAAAGATAACTGCAAAAGACTTAGTTTAAGCTGAAGGTTTTTTTTTTTTTTTTTAAATAAGAGCTGATAAAATAGCTTGACCTATTTTGATCTAAGCTTTTGGCCTGAGGCCGCACCAATTCTAGCTTGCAACTCAAGGCTTTTTCCACCTGTTCTGTATTGTGAAAACAAGATTCTGTTTTCAGTTCATGTGATTCCTCACACAAAGATATTGTGATCATGATTGTGGGATAAATTGTACCTATGACTAGAACAGTGGCCCCCAACCTTTTGTGAACCAGGGACCGGTTTCACGATTATTTATTCTTCCACAGACTGGTACCTGAGTAACGCGAGACTCCACCGCCATCGGGACGGCTCTTGGTTTGAAGCCCCCCCCTTCAACGAAACTAAGGCGCGAGCACCCAAACGCCGCTTTCCAACCGAAAACCCGGAAGCATCGCCTGGTGGCAAGTGCCGCCAACCGCCGCCTTCTACTACTAGTCCCTAAAGCAGCATGGAGCTGCTTTAGCTGGGCTTCTCTCTCCTTCTCAGTCTCTCTCACCTTCCTCAGTGACCCGTCACCCTTCTTCTTTCCAGCCTCGAGCAAAAAAAAAAAAAAGACTTGGCACAGCCAGTTAGAAAGCACGCCCGAATTCCTCGCAGCTTCCCGCCTCCACCTGCGAGGAAGTGGGCGGCAGGGGGGCGAGGGGTGCAAGCGTGGGCCGGGAAGCGTGACTGGTCAGGGAATGACCTTCCCCAGGAAAGTCGGAGGTGCAGCAGCCGCTGCCACCGCAGCTGCTGCTGCTTCCTTGCGCTCTGGCGACGGACGCCGTGGCGCTCCTTCAGCCCCTGTGCTCAATCTGTTCCTCCGGGTCGTGGTGCAGCAGCAGCAGCAACAGCAACAGCTTTATCTGCGCGCGTGTGCGTGGTTGATGGGGAGAAGGAGAAGGAGAGGAAAAGGGAGACTAGCGCTGGGCATACCGTGAACGCTCTTTTCTCCTCTCTCTCCTCGCGGCGCCCAAGCTTTGCGGCCCGGTAAAAAATGATCCACGGACCGGTACCAGTCCGGGACCGGTGGTTGGGGACCCCTGGCTTAGAACATTCACTCTTGCCCATGTAAAGGTAAAGATTTCCCTCACGCATACATGCCAGTCGTTTCCAGCTCTAGGGAGCGGTGCTCATCTCCGTTACAAAGCTGAAGAGCCAGCGCTATCTGAAGACATTTCCATGGTCATGTGGCCGGCATGACTAAACACCGAAGGCGCACGGAACGCTGTTACCTTCCCACCAAAATAGTCCCTATTTTTCTACTTGCATTTTTAAATGCTTTTGAACTGCCAGGTTGGCAGAAGCTGGGACAAGTAACGGAAGCTCACTCCACTACGTGGTGCTAGGGATTCGAACTGCCGAACTGCCCACCTTTCTGATCAACAAGCTCAGCGTCTTAGCCACTGAGCCACTGCATCCCACGCTTGCCCACGAGACATCTTTAATAGAGCACTTGTGTTTAATATCACAACCAGTTTAAACACCATGCTCGCTCAGCTCAAAATTCATAGAAAGCCTTTCTAATGGTCCATAAATTGACCTCTCTTTATATGAGCAGCTCTTGAGTTATACAGTATACTTCTTTGCTTTGTTCAGAAAATTTCCTGGGTGTTTTTTTTTTTTTTTGGTGTTCCAGTAAAAGTCAGCCCTTCCCCTTCTCCTTCATGAATTGGAATAAGCAAAAAGTTACCAAGTTTATGATAACACCATCTTTTTTTTTTCTTTAGTGTTTGCTTATTTATTTCCTCACCTACTTATCATCATCCTCTGGATTTATTTCAGTTTTGTTTCAATTTAACTAATAAAATACTAAAGCATAAAAATCAATCAAAATACTAGTAATGCCAAAACAACATGCAAGCAGGAAAATAAGCATTAGTGAAAGTCATTTAAAAAATTAAAACTAATCGGGATGAGAATGATCTTTGATGGGTCCAGAAGGTTCAGATTACCTCACGGAGTACCATTTTTTCCAGATAGATTTCTGCTAAAGCACAACTGCCAGGAACATCCTGAGGAGTATTTCAGAGAAGCTCTTAGAGTCCTGGTAGGTAAATGTAGAAGGAAAGAATCTTTTTTAAAACATAATTAGCCTCAAGTCATTTAGGACTTCAGATTAAGACCAGCATTTTGAACTAGACTGAAAATAAAAACAGTCTTATGATATGATTGAAACATCCAGACTCATACAAAATTCTGCTGCCGAATTTTGGGCAGATGGAATTATCCAAGTTATTTTCAAGGGCAACTCCATGTATAATATATTACAATAAGAAATTCAAAGAAGATACTCAAAAACAGAAAACAAGACAATGGTTGTGGTATATGTACACTAAAACCTTACCTACCTTACCAATTTAACTGCTGTAACCTTCCTCAAGGAAAAGGTGTTTGCTTACTTTAAGCTCATCTTTCATTTGGGAGTTCATGATGTCCCCATTCTCTATTTTTTCTCACAATAACAATAGTATGGTTGAAAAAGTCACTGGCTCAAGGTTACTCAATGATGAGTAACTGAAAGAGAATATAATCTAGATTTATCTTGTCCTGGATTTCTCTTGAGTATTTCTGAGATCAATTCTTTAAAAGAATCTCCTTAGTTTTCCTAAGAGATCCTGAACTTTCCTGGATGATTCAGACAATTCCCTAAGCCAAAGAAGTTTATATTAAATTATTCTAAATCTTAGATTATGACTACAAGTAACCCATATTATGATTCGTTGGGTTTTGGCTCATTGTAGTGTCTAAACATATCACACTAATGAAAAAAACTGCCCCAAATCCTAACTCTTTCATTGACCCTACCACATTATTATCACATAACTCTGCTACTCTCAGACTCAGAGGCTGCAAAATTACATTTTTAGAGTACGATGATTGGTCATAAAACCAATTGGTCCATGTTAATCAGAGTAGCATGTGGCAGTTAACGGGATTTTGGATAAGCCTCTTAACTATAGAACTGGTTTAACATAGATTTCTTTTAATAAGATTGAAAATCCTAACTGTCAAGATTGCATTATGGCCTTGAAACAAATACATATTGCTCCTAGGCTAAGGCTCAAATTATATCAGATAGTAATTAGATGCCAGGTACCAGGTTTATTAAAAGTGAAATGAACCACTATTGACTTCTTTTCACCTTTGCCACTCCTGGGAAGAATACAGTAAGCTTTCTTGCCTCATTTATCTTCCAGTTGCTCCTCCTCTTCTTTCAGTGCTGCCAAACAAGGCTCTAATGTTTTCAGTCAGAACTCAGTGTGCAGCAGTTCGTTTTTCCCCCTCCTTAATACGATTTATTTAGAGGTTAAAAAGATCGAGGAAGCAGCAGGAAAATGCCTTAAGCTTAAAACTGGGAGCAGTCATAGTCTGGACTTTCTCAAATAATTTCATGAAAATAGCTAGATATTCAGGAATGAAAGCTTTGTCTAATCCAAGACAAAGAACTATTATCCTGTCCTCTTAAGGTGTTTTTGATCATATGAAAAAGTGAAGTGGCAGAAAATGAAGGATATATACAAGCAGAACACTACAACCATCTCTTCTGGAATTAACCCTAGACTTGATTTTTGTTTCTGGGGGTCAGTAACTCATGATTCCTTGTGGAAGGATTGGATCTTGGGGCTGATATCCCTTGGCTCTGAAGGATCATCCAGAGAATCAGCAAGCGATAAAACTAGACGCCAAGAAGCTCAGCATCAAAACACAGAAGTGGACATGTTGATCACTTCATTGCTTTTGCTTTAAATATGTATTATTCTTTCCTCCAGAATTATTCCTCCCATAGGAGACACATGGGAATCCAAGGGGTTGGGGGGGGGGCTAAAGTAAGAGGTCAACCAGGTTTACATCTGTTTAACTGTGATCGATTTAATAAGCATAACTGACTGTGTTTGTAGTTGATTGACAGATGGCTTGTTTCTGCCAAGAAGACTAATATGGATTGATATTTGTATTACAGAGCATAATGTCTCAGGATATGAGTGAGAAGGAGCTAAAGCAGATGGAATTAGATCAACTGAAGAAGGAAGTGAAGCTTGAAAGACAAATGGTAACGGGCTTCAGGTGTATCTCTACTAAAAAAAATCAGTGCTTCTGCATCAACAGCACTTCAGAAGTGTTAGTCGACATAACTTTATGTTATGCCGACTAAAAGTTATAGGAACCAATGGGTTGATTTTCTCTTGTTCAGCCAGTTGGTGTCAGCATAGTTATACTTTCTGAAATGTAGAATATTAAATTGTCAGAGGGAAAGGAAAAGAATAAAATCATCAAATAAATAAAAATATAAAGGAGACAACTGACTGGAAAGTTAACTTGCAAAAGACATGCTGAAATAATTAGTGCTGCAGGAATATCATGCAGTGTTGTAGTTTCCATATGTTTCAACTGTGTCTTCACAGGGCATTGTATGAAATATTATTTATTATTATTTCTTTATTATTATTTATTTATTTATTATTCCAATGGTTTTTCATCCAAATAACTATGCTAAATGTTCATGTTTAAAACACAAAATTACATTAAGACAACATAAATATGTTTGCCAACAATGGAGTCCCCAACAGTTTTAGTCACAGGGCACATCTAAAAATTTCCATGCTGACAACTACCCTGGATTGGTTAGGACAGACAAATTTCAGAGAGAGGAACCACCTTATCTGAATCAGGCTGGGATGGAGGCTTGATAGATACTTTTAAAGCTGTTGGTATTAAGGAAGGAACAAGAGAGGGTAAGCAGGAATATATGTAAGAAGAATCCTTCTTCCTCTTCTGATAAAGTTGTCAAGTGGCAATCGGCATGATATCTCCATTTCCATCTCCATGGTAGGATGCAAATGAACCTCCTCATTGTCTAAAGACTTTCACGAAGCCATCCTGTGACACAATGAGGAAATGACACAATGTGACACAATGAGGAAAAATATCATTAGCACAGAGCAGAAAAAAAAATGAAATTCACATTGTTCCACAATCTTCAAAAATCTTCCTACCAAATACTTTGAACTGAGACTTGATACATTATGGCACCAACTAGTCAAATTGGAAGGTTAAATTATTGTGCAAATATAATTTTCAAATTTTATATTAGTCAACCTGTACAAGAAATGTTTTCTGTGAACATATTTTAGGACATATACAACATATGTTAAAAACTATTTAGGAGAATCAACAGAAAAACATGCTATAAACATCATAGCAGAATGTACAGTTATTAAAAATTTGCCATCAAGAAATACAACTGTATTGAATGATCAATGATCAATGATCTAATCCAAATTCAAAGCAGCCACATATGAAACTTGAGGATAAAAACACCTGGCTTCTTAAGAAGTTAGGAGTCATATAATAGTCATAGAAAAGTTTTTGTCTCAAGGAAGATTGTTCCCATTGTGCCAAATATCTCCATTATTAAACTCTTACTTTGAATCTTATGTTTAGAACTTGAGAAAACAGAGTGAAGTGTAGCAGTAGCAAAAAGAAGCAAATTAATTACTCAGAAATTAGTCATTTTGAGTTTACAAACAGCTGAAACAGTTAAGGTGGTACATTTGAGCCCTTATTTAGAATCACAATGCTGTAGAAAGAATGAAAGAGAGACTTGCAAAACTATTCTTCGTTATTCTCCTGTGGGAAGGTTCCCTATTAATTCTCTAGGTGGGATCGTCATATTATTTAGAGGTTGTAAATCAGAAACCAAAAGTTCAGGAAATGAAACGCTGCATTTTTTCCCCCCACCTAGATCTCCAAGACAGCAAAAGAACTCAGAACCTTTATAGAATCTATGGCTGCAGAAGACGCCATCTTAAAAGGGGTTCCAGAGGACAAGAACCCATTCAAGGAGAAGGGAGGCTGTACAATAAGCTGACCCTGGCCTCACCCAAAAGAAGATCTTTGTCGCTCTCTTTATATGCTACTTAGTACTGTATGAATTAATGTTTACCCTATACAATGAGTCTAAATCAAGACTGGGGAACTTTTTGGCCCCAAAGGGTGCTGGGGGAGCTGGTAGTCAGCTATATTAGAAGGGCCACAGGATCCCCATCCATAGAGATTTTCTGCAGGAGGGAATTTAATCATGCCTCAGGAAAAAAGGAACCAGAACATATCCATGACCAAGATATATATTCCATGATTTAATTGTTTTTTTTTCTTTAAATTGATGCTTTGTTTTTTGCGGGAAAAATGATGCAGGCTTGAAACAAAATGAAACAGAATAGAAAAAAAAAATATTATTAAAGATTTCTTCTCCTTCCATTCTGCCAAGTGGCTACCTGGAAGGCTTTAGAAATATGATTTATTTAGTTATTCAGTTTTATTACACTGGGTTGTTTTGGGTTGTGGTTTTTTTAGAAAATTACATTTGTAATTTAACTTAGTTTTCCCATTTGCAACAACTGATTAAGTACTACTTTATGTCAGATGTTAACAACTAGCATCTCTCAAGCAATGTAACTTTAAGATTGCAGAATTCAGGTCCCTAACATGAGGCTGAGGAATTCTGAGAGTTGATGTGCACACATCTGAAAGCTGCCGAGGTTGAGAAACACTGGCCTAAAGTACAGTTTTTGGATGCAAGAAGGTCTAACTACAAAGCAAGTTGGGCTAAGAAAAACAGCTTCTCCATAACAGAAATACAATATAAGGAATGAAGTTATGGTGAAAAAGTTCAGATTGATGGATAGTGAGATGGCAGCATATAAATTTAATTAAAACAATTAAATTTAAACAATGAAATGATTCTTGGCTTTCTTTTATTACCATAACTACTTATCAAAATATGCTGGGAACTATATCATCTGTTCTTAAGACTCAGCTACTCACATTTGTGTAGCAAAATCTTAATTCCGATGTGTACAACAGAAAGTTAGCTTTGAGAAGAAGCTTTGAAAAGGCTAAACTGCAAATGGAAAGCATCTGCTATTCTCCAAGTTGAGTTTTGCCATGTTCCTACCAAGTTAACATCTCATTTGATTGTTAGTTTTACTTCTCAGATCTTACTGCAGATAGAATATTCATCTTTCCTGAGACAAAAGAATTGCAAAGCATTTTTAAAAGCAATGATAGATAAATTAGATAGATAGATAGATAGATAGATAGATAGATAGATGATAGATAGATAGATAGATAGATAGATAGATAGATAGATAGATAGATAGATAGATAGATAGATAGATGGATGTAGGTAGGGGAGAGAGAGACAGAGAGAGGCAGAGATGGGTGGATGGATAGATGAGAGAGAAAGAGAAAGAGCACAGATATTAGGTTATGAAAAGCAGATATTAAGGTATGTCACTATATATGGCATAATAAATGTTTAGTTCCAAATCTAGTTTTTGCAAGCCATATGATGAAGTATACAGATGACCCTCTAATAGTTTTAAATCAAAAATGCACATTTTTCCATGCAGCACTGAAATAGCTTGTTTTATTATTATTCATTTGGTGGAAACTCATACAGGCTTTGTAGAAGGCATGCATATGAGGCATGAAAAGTGCAAGGGACAAGAAAATCATGTTGCCACTTTCAAAATTTATTTATTTCACTTCAAAGGCAGAATGGCTAAATAAACCTACTTCATTCCATATTTTAAAGTTTGATTTGACCACCTGAGCATTAATCTATAACGTTCAATCCTAAACACAGCCTGTATTAGATGTGAATGCCCCAGAAGCATTTCAAGGGTGTAGAAAAGTCAGTGCCAAGCAACACACATTTCTTCTTATACTCAATTTGTCTCATCTTACTGATTTATTTATAATACTCAGACAAACAGGTCATAAGCACCTCCCTATGATGTATTATGACAGCAGCTCCAAGTTCCAGACTTGCTGTTAGGCAAGATATGACAATTACCTCAGGAAGCAGATACTGGCAAGAGGATGCCAGGCACCAAATGAGAAAAAGTGGTGGTGGTGTGTGATATTGGCTGCCATCTTTCTCTTGTGACAGCCACATATTTTAGATCAGCTCTGAGGCTGCGAAAGATTTAGTCCATGTACCTTGTAAGCCCTTCAATATAGGTCAGGTCAAGAAATAAGACTGCACAGGAAGGCTACTTTATTGTCAGTGGAAAGTGGGGCCGTTCTGAGTTTCTTGTTTGCTCCTTCTACTTTCCCAGGGCTGAGCAACCATTTCACCACTTCTGTTTCCTTCTTGAGGCCAGAGCTAAATTTAATAGTATAATAAAGCCAGCCTACACCAGCTTGGGAGAGCCAATTGATAACGTTTCTGCAACTTGCCATGAGAGCAAAGCTGAGCTTCAGTGTTTTCCCCCCAAATTTGGCAATTTTAAAATATGTGGACTTCAACTCCCAGAATTTCCCAGCAATTTTGGATCCATACATCTTAAAGGTGCCAAGTTTATAAAAACACTGGTCTGCACTTAGTGTACCCATCAGTTGTTCTGCAGCATGGACCAACCACTACACAGATCTCTGAAACCTCTCTTAGCTTTTGCATGTATCCCCCTGCCAAATATATTCTACCCAGAGTGTTTAGGAGTCAGGCAGCATATACATTTAATACATTTTAATTAATTATTATTATATACATTCCTTTTAAAAAATTCATTCAAAACTGCTCTAGTTCTGCATATAAAGTACAAGTACTCAATTTACAATTTTAATTGAACCCCCACTTCAGTTTTGGTCCACTTTAGCTTCATAACTTCGAACAGTCACTAAACAAATGATTGTAAGTTGAGGACTACCTGAACCACATACAAAATGAAGTGTCTGCTGCTCTAATGTTAGGATTGGATAACCAAGTGCTGGGCTCTGCACAGACTTGACAATTTTCAAGATACAGCAACAAGTTTATGGCATCTGCTTTTAACTATGTCTCAGAATTACTAAAAACAAAATTCTCAAAAATCTTCAACCAACCAAGAATAGTAGCCATTTGTTTCTTGAAGGGGAAGGCAGCCCTCTAATTCTGAAAAACAGCAGATTTGATTACAGGCAATTCTCACTTCATGATTGCCTTAGACAACAGTCATTCAGTTATAATATTGGTGAAAAAATAACTTTGCAATCAATGCTCACATTTACAATCTTTGCAGCAGCTCTCTTTTGCTGTCCTATATTTGCCATTACAGCCAGTTAGTACATTATCCTAAAATCACATTTTAAAATAATAAGCACAGTCAGTTTTTCACTTAATGACTGCTTTACTTAACAACCAAGTTATCAGTTTACATAGGTATGTCCTCCAGGCTAAAGTACTCTGGCGAAATTGAATGAACACTTTTATAGAATATCTTGTTAAAAAGATTTTAAAATATCTTGTTATTTTATGCCCAATGTTTGGAGATTCTTTATCCAGAAATAAAACTACTTCTTCAAACAATATTTATTTATTTATTTAGAACCCATCTAAATCCACATTGAAGCTGAGTTACATATAAATAAAAACTAAAACATGGAAAGAGCAAGGAAAAATATAGTTAAAACACAAATTGGTTCACAGTTTGCATTAAAGATCCAACCAAAGACAGGAGTCTTCTACAGAGGTCTAAGTTTCTGAGCCTCTCTAGTTTCATGTTGAACACAAACTACTGTTACCTTTGTTGACAAAATAGAAACAGAGATCACAAGGGGAATTTTGTAGTGATTGTAATTAGATAAACTTGGATTGTCAGAAAATGAATAAATTCTGATGTGTTTTTAAACAAACTTTCAAAATTGAAAAGCAGATTAGGCTATGGACAACAAAGTGGTTGAATCCAGAAAATTGGTATATTTTCGATAAATGCAAACTCAGTCTTTCATATTAGCCACCCACTTGCAGAATGGAAATGCCATGCCAAGTCTTCAGATAATTTTAAATTATATCAGTTATTTCCAACTACTTAAATGTACTATTTAAATAGTACTCCCCTTCATAAAGCAGTGATTTGCGCCCATTCTTAAAACTTCTTAAGGTACAGCTTCCAGAAACAAAATGCTTTTTACATACAGTACTACTTTTACATTAAATTACATATTTATTTATTTTTGATGGTGGTTCAAAAATGCCTAAGTGGAAGGTTGATGCTCAATTACAAGTTCATTATTCTTATTATATAAAGCTTTTGACCAAAATGTAGGACTTTATTTCTGAAAGATACCCTTATACAAAGCAATATTTTGAGAAAAAAATCATAAAGGAAGTGCATGAAATGTACATGCATGCTATTTGTTTCAGGGATTTTTTTTACCTGATAATCTTAGCTAAATGTACAACATCCATGCAAAACTACATACAAGACAACTGAAATTATTTTGAGAGCTCATTACAGGTGGTCTTGGACTTACAACCATTCATTTAGTGACTTTGAAGTTAAAACAGCACTGATAAGATGATCATTTTTCACACAACCATTGCAGCATCTCCATGATCAAAATCCAGACATTTGGCAACTGATGATGGTTGCAGTGTCTGAGGTCATGTGATCATCTTTTGTAATCTGTCAAGTGAAGCCAATGTTTAAGCCAAATTCTCTTAACAACCATGTTCCTAACTGAACAACTGCAGTGATTAAGAATTGTGGCAAGAAAAGTTAAAAGACAGGGCAAATTTCACTTAACAATTATGTTGCTGAGCAACAGAAATTTTGGGTTTAGTTGTGGTAATTAAGATGTGGATAACCTATACAGCTTTCTTTCATTGATATCTCTTATAAAGGTTAAGCAGCATGTGCATTTTCCTGATTGCTTCAGTAAGAAAAGTACCCCTTTCATCCGTTAATACGGAAGTATGGGTATCTGGTTCATTGTGGATATTGCATCTATCAAGCCTTAGAGAATCAATTTTCCCTCTATACCAATTACACATTCTCATATATTTCCCAACAATATCTGTTTTGATGAGTCAAGGGTTTCCTGATAAAGTTAACTAAGCCATGTCATTAAAAAGTACTTATTCGACAATATAGAAAGGAATATGTTGCATAAATAAACTGTGCACTCTTTTCATTAATTTCTTCTTCTATAATCTGTTGGTTTTAAGCTATGACTGCTGATTGATGTCTGTATGTGCCTGGGGCTGTGTTATATTTTGAGAGATACAGCTCTTTCTGTCATCCACAACTAACCTAAAAATAAAACCCATTGTTACCTCTCAGGTAACTGAAATGGTGAAACCAAGTAGAGAACCACCCAAATCTTGTATCTGGAGGACCAAATCCAACCAAACTAGTATTTTTTCAAACTTGGCATCTTGAATTCCAAGCATTCCCCAGCTTGGAACTACAGTCCCAACATCTTAAGTTGCCAAGTTTGAAAAACACTGATGTTAATGCAGTTCAAGTGTCTATAATGGTATGGGACTGCACATACTCATCAAACTGGAACAATACATATACCTGTCTGTGCTTTTTATTAACTGCATTCAAGTACCACAGGTCAACTTTCTGTTTCTTGAAAAAGAGTTGAAGTAACTACCTGAGAAAATCATCCAAAAGTGATGACCAGGAAAGGCAATCCTTTAGAAAAAGAGTAATGTTTACTAAATCCTTCATATTCTGAAATGCTCCATTCAGGATTTCATAATTGGAGCTTCTTTTTTTGTTCAGTTCTTCCATTCTGTTATCCTTGTCTGTCTTGCCCATATAAAGTGCTGTACAGATTTTTTTTTTCAATAACTGATGATTAATTTTTTATGTGCTTTAAGACCAGAAATCTATTTTTTCAAATCATCATATGGCATAAATGTTTTCCTGTTTTTATTTTGGTTTTTATTGCAGGCTCTTTATTGAGAGATCTCAAATTCTCTATTCACTGAATGTCATTCTTTATACTTTTAGACAGATACTCTATCCACTTACTACTCATCTTCATCTCTGTATTAGTATTAAGAGATAAGTAAACAGCCTCTGGCAACTAGAACAGTAAGAATTGATAAGGTGTTCTCTTCACATGACTCTTTGAGGTAGGTTCTTCTTTTTAATGAAACAATAATTTTAAACTCTGATTTAAATAAAAACATAACTAATTTAAATAAAAACATAATTCAAATGTTTATTTACCCTGAATTCTCCCCCCTCCCCATCTTCCACTTAAGTACCCAGCACTGTATAATGTTTATATACCGGTGTTGCTTGTTTCTTTGGTAAACCAAATCTGATGTTTAAAAGATCCGGATACTATCAAAGGGGGATGACCAGATTGAGGGGAATGGAGACCAAATCCGATAGCATGTCGGCACTTAAGTAAAATGGTAATTTTAAGGACATCACGCGGGTACTTGCATAACTGCCTACCAGTCTTCGAAATTTCCCAATTCTGCCCCAATGGCGACATTGTTGCAGAAGTAAATAATAATTATCATCATCATCAAAAACTTGCATCTTAATTCACCAGCTCATTTACGTCAGGTAAAAGAGATTGAGATTAAGTTGTAATTTTTTAATGCATCAACGAAGGTAAGATAATGAGAGGTGGAGAATTAGACTGAGAGATGCTGGTGTACAAAAGATGGGAAGCAGGAACGACAAAAGCAGAATGCTTTTTCTCCCCTTCACTGTTGAAACGCAAATTGCGTTTCCCGCTTTAGCCAATAGTTGAACGCAGCTGGATTCATTCTGTCGGCGCTGACCAATGAGAATCAGGAAAGACTTCTTCTTCTTCTTTTTTTTTTTGGCAGCTCCCCGCTTTACACAGCCCCCCGCCCGTCCACGTACTCTGCCAGGCGAAAGACGTAGGCATGCGCAATAGGCACTTCTGTTGGGCGCGAGCACAAAACCACATCCTTTTCTCTGCTGGTGGCATTCTTGTGATGGACAGGTTTATTAGGAACTCCTTAACAAAAAATGCCATTCGAGGTCCCACCGAGATTTGAACTCGGATCGCTGGATTCAAAGTCCAGAGTGCTAACCATTACACCATGGAACCTGCTGAGTCATGGATGAAGCAGGAGACTTTTTGAGTCCTTGCTAGCAGTCTTCTTTTTTTTCTTCTCCTTTTTCAGTACATTGCATTTTTGGGTGCAATTTAGCTACCAAGCAACCAAATGCATCCATGGGAAGAAGCACCGAAAGGCGGACGAGGTTGCCATAGCAGCAGGACCAAACAGACCTGCGACTTTGGCTGTTCAGCTGCCATCAGTGCTTAGACCACAAGCTCCCATAATACCCCGAGCACATGCCGCCTTGAAACAGGTAGTCCGGGGACTGGAGGAGGGAGAGGGAAGCTGCTTTCCGCTTTACGGAAGGAAGCAGTGGATCTGGGGATAGCGTTCTCATCATAGCGAGCCCGATGAGCCTTAAACTAGGAGGAAGAGCATCGACCCCCCAATTGTTAGCCAAGCTGGAGAATCATCGGGACTTAGTCGAGACGAGGGGGCGTTTGATAGTTCTCCCATGTACCTCGTCGTGGGGAAAAAAAGGTGAATGTATCCAAATGGTGCAATGTCCATGACTTAACCATTTGTTTAGAAACCTCTTGAAATTGCAGTGATACTAAAAATGTGATTTAAAATCAGTCCTTCCACTTAGGATTGTTGCAGCATCCCCATGATCACATAATAAAAATTCTTGTGCTTGCTTAATATGTATGACAATTACTATGTCCCAGGGTCGTGTGTCTGACACTTGCAAGCTTCCCAGACAGCCTACATCAGGGCTGTCAAACATCTGCCCCGTTTACAGAATGGGCCAGATGTTTGACTTATAGAATGTGAAGGATGTGTGTTTGTGTTTATTTTCATAGTCATAATGTACACTGAAGATGCTATTTAATTTCGTTGTACAAGGTGCAGTGAAAATAAAGTAAGCTAAACTAAACATGGGCTGGATGCGTCATGCGCTGGCCACGCCCATGCCTGGTTTTAGAGGAGGGGAAATCCTGATACATCATGTGATGCTGCCGTGATGACATGAGTTTGACACCCCTGGTCTACATCTATGACAAAGTCAAAGGAAGAAGCTGAATTCACTTAATGACTGCATGATTCCCTTAACAACTGCAATAATTTGCTTTAAAAATATCATTAAAACCTGGCATAATACACTTAGTAACCACCCTGCTTAGTAACAAAAATTCTGGTCTCAATTCTTATTGCAAATTGAGGACTACCTATATTGTACGGATGGTAGCACAAAATGGCAAATGGGAGGCTATTTTGAGTCCTTGCCCAAGTAACAGTAAGTAGAACAGTTAGTAACAGTAAGTAGAAATCCCACTCCCCACCCAATTTTTTTTTTCAAAATTGGATAAATGAAGGTCTGTCTACAATCTTTACATTAGGAGCAGCATATGGATTAGAGCAGTCAAACTTGATTTCATTGAGGGCCGCATCAGGGTAGTGTTTGACCTCAAGGGGGGGGGGAACAGGGGTGCATAGCTAGGATGGGCATAGCCAGCTTGACGTCACTTCTGTCAGGGTCGCCTGTGGTGACCTGAGTGCTCTGCCAGAGAAAACAGGCTCCCGAGATCTGTTTTCGGCTGTGACAGCTTCCTGCAACCCTTGGCCAGCAAAAGTGAATCTCGGGAGAACTGCATGTGGTCCTCGCAAGCTCCATTCTCGGCTGCCATGGTCTACTGCAACTTTCTGCCAGTGAAAATGGAGCTTAGGAGGGCCATGGGTGGTCCTCCCGAGCTCCATTTTTACTGGCAGAGGCACCACAGGCCAGTCTGTTTCCAGGGTGGCCTCACGGGCCAGATCTAAGCACCCCATGGGCCATATCTGACCCCCGGGCCTTGAGTTGGACACCTCTGGCTTAGAATTTCTAGTGACCCAACACATCACATGGGCATAACCAGAGAGACATATGACAACACTTAAAGTGCCCAAGAGGTTTCTCAACAAGAAGACCTATATTCAGGCCACACAAGTTGCAGTATAGTGGTGTTTGATACACTGCCCATAATCCCAGTTGTTCATGCTGGAGCTGCTGGAAATGGTACCCAGTTGCTTTTGGAGAAAACCAGTTTGGACTAGCAAGTTAATTTATAAAGTGCAGGTAAAGCTTTCTATTGGTGTTTTTGGGCAGAAAAAGATATTAATACTCTACAACTGTTTATGTTTTATCAGTCTTTGATCTGTTACAAATAGAACTTGGATTACTTGAAAGAACAGAATAGCAATATGCCCAACTAAAAATATTTTACTTCATAATACAGAGCATGTGCTAACAGCTTCTGAAACACATAAATATAGTTGTATAAAGAAGTGTTTTGGAAGATTCCAAACCTAGTTTATTTATTTCTATAGTCACTTGGAGAGCATTAATAAGACCAATATTAATAATTAATATTAGGAGTTGACATGTCCTAATTAATAAATCAATAGTCTCATGCTTTAAAAAATAAATAAAAGTGCAATTTAATTTATCCAAGATTATCTTCCAAGTTTACAGTGAATGTTTTCCAGGTGTCAGCTTTTTAGAAATACACTACTCAAAAAAATAAAGGGAACACTTAAACAACACAATGTAACTCCAAGTCAATCACACTTCTTTGAAATCAAACTTGTCCACTTAGGTAGCAACACTGATTGACAATCAATTTCACATGCTGTTGTGCAAATGGAACAGACAACAGATGGAAAGCATAGGCAGTTAGCAAGACATCCCCAATAAAGGAGTGGTTCTGCAGGTGGTGACCACAGACCACTTCTCAGTTCCTATGCTTTCTGGCTGATGGTTTGGTCACTTTTGAATGCTGGTGGTGCTTTCACTCTAGTGGTAGCATGAGACGGAGTCTACAACCCACACAAGTGGCTCAGGTAGTGCAGCTCATCCAGGATGGCACATCAATGCGAGCTGTGGCAAGAAGGTTTGCTGTGTCTGTCAGCGTAGTGTCCAGAGCATGGAGGCGCTACCAGGAGACAGGCCAGTACATCAGGAGATGTGGAGGAGGCCGTAGGAGGGCAACAACCCAGCATCAGGACCGCTACCTCTGCCTTTGTGCAAGGAGGGACAGGAGAAGCACTGCCAGAGCCCTGCAAAATGACCTCCAGCTTGCCACAAATGTGCTTGTGGCTGCTCAAATGGTCAGAAACAGACTCCATAAGGGTGGTATGAGGGCCCGACGTCCACAGGTGGGGGTTGTGCTTACAGCCCAACACCGTGCAGGACATTTGGCATTTGCCAGAAAACACCAAGATTGGCAAATTTGCCACTGGTGCCCTGTGCTCTTCACAGATGAAAGCAGGTTCACACTGAGCACATGTGACAGACGTGACAGGGTCTGGAGACGCCGTGGAGAACATTCTGCTGCCTGCAACATCCTCCAGCATGACCAGTTTGGCAGTGGTAAATAATGGTGTGGGATGGCATTTCTTTAGGGGGCTGCACAGCCGTCCATGTGCTTGCCAGAGGTAGCCTGACTGCCATTAGATACCGAGATGAGATCCTCAGACCCCTTGTGAGACCATATGCTGATGCGGTTGGCTCTGGGTTCCTCCTAATGCAAGACAATGCTAGACCTCAATCCACGTTGCACCACAGACTGTCCAGGAGTTGGGGAATGCTTTAGTCCAGGTATGGGAGGAGATCCCTCAGGAGACCATCCACCACTTCATCAGGAGCATGCCCAGGTGTTGTAAGGAGGTCATACAGGCATGTGGAGGCCACACACACTACTGAGCCTCATTTTGACTTGTTTTAAGGACATTACATCAGAGTTGGATCAGCCTGTAGTGTTTTTTTCCACTTTAATTTTGAGTGTAACTCCAAATCCAGACCTCCATGGGTTGCTAAATTTGATTTCCATTGATAATTTTTGTGTGATTGTGTTGTCAGCACATTCAGCTATGTAATGAACAACATATTTAATAAGAATGTTTCATTCATTCAGATCTAGGATGTCTTATTTTTGTGTTCCCTTTATTTTTTTGAGCAATGTATAATTCAAAATTCTTTGATACATACTGTTTAAATCTGTGCTGCCTTGTCCCATTTCGATCTAATATTCATAATATTATTAATTGTATTTTGGCTAGTAAAATAAGGCTTAAAGATACTAGTATATTGAATTAGGTATCAAACATTTGACATTTATGAATTTATGAAGAGTTTTGTATTTATTAAATTGTTTTGCTGGAAACAATTCAGCAACTCTGGACTTAAAATCCAGGATTCATTTTGTATTCAAGCTTTGTGTTTACTCTGTGTCTTTGAATTTCCTTCTTCCTCCTCCCCTTTCCTTCCTTCCTTCCTTCCTTCCTTCCTTCCTTCCTTCCTTCCTTCCTTCCTTCCTTCCTTCCTTCCCTTATCTATCTATCTTTCTTTCTTTCTTTCTTTCTTTCTTTCTTTCTTTCTTTCTTTCTTTCTTTCTTTCTTTCTTTCTTTCTTTCTTTCTTTCTTTCTTCCTCTCTTTCTTTCTCAATCGTGTATATTGGAATTATTCTTTTTTTTCTTTTCTATTTGTATATGATAGCAATAAAATAAAGAAATGATGGAAGGCCCCCACCCCAGTAGGAGGAAGAAGATAGGAGACAGCAAAATAATATTTTCATAATAAAATAATAGTCAATTTAAAACCTTAGAAAACCTTAGAATTGAAGCCTCAGAGAGAGAGAGAGAGAGAGAGAAAGAGAGAGAAACCAACTCTCTGGCTTTTTGCCAGAATTTACAGAGGGCTGCAGGAGGCCATCATGGCTGATAATGGGGTCCAGGAGGGCTGCGCATGCACCCAAACTCTATTTTTGCTGGCAAGGGTTGCAGGAGGCCATCGCAGCTGAAAATGGAACTTAGGAGCCCATTTTCACTGGCAAAGTGCTCGGGCCACCACAAGTGCCTCCGACATAAGTGATGTCAAGCTGGCCATGGCACACTCACCCAAGCCTCCCAAGGTCAAACACAATCCTGATGCGGCCCTCAATGAAATCAAGTTTGACACTCCTGTTCTAGGCTGACAGGATTAAAACAAAACACACAGAAACAAACTGGTTTTTCAGACCCAGTCCTTTTCAATAACAAAGATAAACAAAGGTTTTCCTCCTGAGCAAGGCTGAATAGGAAAATTATGCCATCAATAGGCACAGGATGAAAACCAACTTTCAAACTGAAAAGGTATAAAAACTCAATGCCTGGAAGTCCTTCTTTATAGCTAGTTGGGGGAAACCTTGCTGAATGTCACTCATTTTGGTCCTCCATCATTAAAGGTCTTCTTTCTGGCAGCTTGTTTCTTCATTCAATTTGTTCTTTGAAGTGCTGATCACAACACCCCAGTTGGAAGAGCCCATCTGGGGAATGTTTCTTCCCACAGAAGCATGAAAAATGTCTAAATATTGTGTAAGTCAGGGCTGTCAAAACCCCGGCCTGTGGGCCAGATGCGTCACATGCTGGCCATGCCCATGCCTGGTTTAGCGATGGGGGGAAAGTCCCAATACGTCACATGATGCCACCGTGATATGAGTTTGACACCCTTGGTGTAAGTGAAGCCGCTAGCTGAAGTGCTTCAAAGGTTGGCATTGTAGAATAGATCAGTGTTTCTCAATCTCAGCAATTTTAAAATGTATGTACTACAACTCTCAGAATTTCCCAATGAGCATTCTGGCTGGGAAATTCTGGGAGTTGAAGTCCATACTTCTTAAATTTTCTGAGGTTGAGAAACACTCTTCTAGATAATTTTCCATTGCTATGAAGGGCTTTAGAAGAGGTTACCAGTACCTTGAATTGCACCCAGAAGCCGATTGGCAACCAGTGCAGCTCACAGAGTAATGGTGTTACATAAGGATATGAAGATATACCCAGAAATGTCTGTGCCACTGGATTAGCTACAGTTTCTGAGAATTCATGTAGAGCACATTGTAGTAGTCTATCTATGAGATAACTAGGGCATGAGTTACTATCTGGAACAGGGGTCGCCAACCTTTTGGACCTCAGGGACCACCAAACTCATAATTTTAAATCCCAGGGACCTCTAATATGAATTTTGACTGACTGTGGCTTGCTGACGTTGGTGGGAGAGAGAAAGAGAGAGAGAGATCTGATCTAACCTCTCTCTCTTTCCTTCCCTCACTCCCTCCCTCCCTCTCTCTCTCTTTCTCTCTCTCACACACACACAAAGGCAGGGGTCGGATTCAAATTTCTTAACAACCGGTTCTGTGGGCATGGCCTAATTTGTGGGTGTGGTTTGGTCACCATGTGACTGGCTGGACATGGCTTGTATGTAAATATTTCTATAAATACTGATTTTTTTTAATAAAAAAGAGCAAGTTTTACCCAAAATCAGGCAAATTGAGTTGCTCACAGAATCACAGATTCATTCAGAGATCTGTGAGATCGGCTACCTGAGCCTGTCACATAAAATTTGCTTGCAAGAAAACCCATAAAATTTGCTAGCAAGAAAACTCACAAAATAAAATCACAACACACCATGTATGTAAATATTGAATTGAAAACTTTGATAAAATTAGGTATTGCTGATACACAACACCAATTAAATTGTCAAAATAGTATTAAAAATGTTCAACTTTTGTTGGAAATGTAATCAAACTGGGGGAATATTTTTTATATTTGGTGGACATGTAACAAAGCTAGAAAAATGGCAATCAAGTATGTATTTTGATACAGAAATTTTTTAAAAATGTATGAAACCATAAACTTTTTCTTTGGGTTTAATGGACATACAAATGGAAAAATTGTATGAAATTATTTTATAAAGGAAGGTGACATTATTCTTCTGTGTGATTTTTTAAATTTGTTTTCATCCAAAAAGATTTAACCTTGATTGTAATTCTCTTGGAAATTATCTAAATACATAGATGATGGTTAATGTAAACAAATTCCAGTTTAGTGTTATTGATTGTGAGGCATTTGCCATGAGAGCTCAGCAAATAAGGAAGTTGGATTTATAACACGTTTCCTTAAAGTTTATGAAGCAGTAAACAACTTCTCACTGAATGCCTCTTTAACTGGAATTGCCCACAAAATCTCAAGGCTAATTACTGTAGATACATTCAAGATCAAAATTAGAATTCTATATATGTTTCCCACATACATTCCTTTGAGTATATGGACAACTACTGTTCCACTTCCTTACACAGAATTTATTTTAGTTGCATTATTTACAACTAGGGTATGCATTCATATGTTTCTGAAAACCAGAGACTAAGATCTAAATAAGGGCATCTGCCAGGAGAAAGTTATAAAAAAACCTGACGTTGTGATTAAAGCTCTACTTCTTTTAACTTACATGCCATATACACATAAATACCTATTAGTACAGCTTTGACGTGGTATATAATAAACATTATATTATTGTTTTTCAGGGCTGTATTACTGACAGATGAAACTAACATATTGAAGTATTGAAGCATTGAAGTATAAAGATTCCTATATCTGCCACCTGTCTAGAGAGGAAAAAAATAAAAAGCAGTAAACACATATTTAGAATACTATATTACATGCAATCCATTCTTGTGTATTTTATGATGTCCATATGACATCAGTATACATTAGATATATATATATTAACTTATAATCCAAATAAACATAATATGGATACTAGTAAAAACTTCTTACATCTAGGTATGAGTCAAGTGGGAAGAAGGGGAAATAAACACAGAGAAACTTGTCTGAGTCTGAAAGAAAAAAGTATGGATGGAAAGTAAAAAAGAAAAATGTAGATTGAATGAAAAATAATTCACACAGAAAATTGCACTTTGAGTCTTATTTTAATGTAGAACTATTAATATTCTTATAGGATTAATGGAGCTATTGTGGTACAGTGGTTAGAATGCAGTATTGCTGGCTAATTCTGCAGACCGCTAAGTAGTTCAATCATTAGAAAGACATTTTCTTGGCCTTCCACAATTAACACTACTTCTATCAGTATAAGACTATAATCATTATCAATCTTCGTCAGATTACAAATTACATTTAAAACATCTCTATTTAATTTAATCAGTTTAAATAAATAATTTAACAAATAATTAAAATCAGTACTGTCTCAATAAAAATCACCCTCTGCAATAAAGAGGGTTTTCTCTTGTTTCTTAAAGAAAAAAAACTAGTCAAACCCAATTTTTTATTAATGAACCTATAAACAACAAGAAAACATCCCCAGAATTTTTTTAAACAAAAAATGACTAAAATAAACTGAACAAAAAGGGAGAAAAAAGGAAGGGGGGAAATCCACATATTAACATTAATCAATTAAATCTACATCCTATTGGAAAACAATTTCTAGACCATATAGAAACATAGCTCCGTCCACTTATTTTTAGTAGTAAACCACCTAGTGGCTTAGAATATAAACACATTTCAAAACTTGATAGCAAAACCCTGAATTGTTAACATAGAAAATAAGTTTATTTTTATTTACGTAACTATTATTTTCTTTGCTCAGCCGCAAATAAATTCCTTGTTTTAATAATATAATTCAACATAATACTTATATGTGGATGCTTGCAGGATATAGTGAGCCTAATAGAACCACTCTACCTACTCTGTCTGGTAAATAAATTCAAACAACAATTTGAATTACAGAACAACCAACAACATTTGGATCGTTTTTACTGGCACTTCTTCCTTATTGGTCTTTGGGGAAGTATTTTTAATGAATGCAATGTATTCGTTATTTTTTATTTGTAAGTACTGTATACAGGCATTTAATTTATTGATTTATATTATATCATCCAATTTATCTCAGCTTGCTCAACCTGCAGCTCAGGTGTTAAAACATTAAAGGGCATCTTTAAAAGGCCAGTTCTCCATTATTTTAATACTCTATTCCCGAATCAGACAAAGGACCTTTGAAATAGAGGGCAACATTACATAATACATTGCCAGTAGATGGACACCATTTTGCATGTTTGCCCAAAATTCTTTTCTAATGTAATCTTTCTTTGTGTTCCATCAAATCTTCTATTTGTATATTGAACTCAAATTCCTCCGTTTTGCTTTCATCTTCTTTGCACAAATAGGTAACCTTCTCTCTTTTCAGTTTTATTTGAACTGCCTACATATTTATTTTTTAATAATTTGAACATTCATTCTTTTTCTATTCCCTCAACCCCACTTTTAAGTGACTTCATTTTTGAAATTAATATCTTGGGGTATTGAGTTGGATTCTCAGGATTTGCACCTCTGTCTTTCAACCCCTCCCCATAAAAATATAAATTATTAGTTTAAGAACATTTTATTGGATGGATGAAAAGGAGGGTGGATGGGTGGATCAGACAGATAGATATAGACAGACAGTTTAGTTTGAAATTTTTATGTAATAGGGTTTTTACCCAAGGAAACCATGAAAGCTGGGGAGAGAGAGGTGGTTAGAAATATTTCAATAGTTCAATGTGAATAAAACCACTTTACATATTATTAGATAATTTTAGGCAAAGCATTAAATGTATCTTTAGTAAATGTTTTAGACCATTCTTTTCCTCTATTCCCCAAGGTTTGGTCCAATGAATCACTGTGAATGTTCACAAACTAGTAAATTGACCCTCTATCAACTGGAAAACTATATAGATAAAGATAAACTTGAATTCATAAGGCAAAGACGTGAGAAGGAATTCAAACATTATCAGACAAAGTAACCATCCAGTGTTGTAAATGAGACTCATATAATAGAACAGGCTCTCATGGGTCAGAATTTTCTTGATGAATTTTCTTTTTTTCCCCTAACATACAAAGGGTTCGAATATTTCAGTTAATCTTTGGAACAAGAATTTACAGCTGTGTTTCTGAAGATAGCGTGCCCATTGGATTTGTGTTTCCATCTGAAATAATCTGACCTGTGTAGCCATGACTTTGAATTGCAGAGTTTCCAGAATAATTGTACATATTATTTCAGAGTAGGAAAGTTGTAAAGAATTCTTTTTTAAAAAAAATGAGAAAGTTTTTATGAAGGAAATTCAAAAGCATAGAGTAACATTTTACTCAAATATTAGTTCATCATTGTTATTAAATTTAACAACACTTTCATATTGCTTCCCTTTAAAAAAAGATTCTGGTCTAAATATCTTTGGTTTTTTAATTGTCAATTAAATAATATAAGTATTCATGTTGAACTGGTTTGTTGTATGTTCATGTTTTGTATGTTAAGAGGACAGAATCTGGTGTTAGGAAAACCTGATCCCCAAACCGTGGAATTTTGGACCTCTTGTCTAACCTAGTTCAAGAGAAAATCCAAAACATCTAGTACATCTAAAACATTTGGATTTTCACAAAACAATATAGATATGAGTTCTAGTACAACTCCCTTTTTCATAACTGTTTATGCTGACTTTTAAAGAATCTTCTCTTTTTATTTACTTTGCCTTAGGCATCCATTTGAGAAAAAAGATATCCTTTAACCAAATATTCCTTTGAGCTATCCCATTCAAGGGGCTGAGGTGATACCCTTGCACACCATTGTACTTCCAGGTAAGTCAAGAACAAGATCTAAAGGAGAAAATTCAACCCTGAGCTAAGTTTACTGCCCAAAGGTTTTAGCTGGCTGTGAAAGGCAAACATTTCTACTTTGCTGGCTGGAGTTACTTTTCCCTCCAGAGATAAATGATTATTGAAAGACTGGATGATCTGTATTTACCATCCACTATTTGACTTTACAAGAGAAAGTAGATGTGATGGTGTATAAAAATGAGACTGAAAAACTAACTGAAAAAGTAAAACTAGAAAATATGATCTTCTGTGACTGAAATCTCAAAAGGCTGCATTGACCGCCCAGTCTCTCTCGTCTTACAGATTACACTTGTTAGCAAAATGAATCCTGTGAAATAGGGACTCTTGGTTGTTTCAAGATGTTTTTGATTGAGACCATAAGTTGCTCCCACCTTGAAAGTATGTAGCAATCAGGACAATCTGGAACACATTATGGTGTCACCTACCAGCTCTTTCCACTGGTGAGGCTCCCAAAAGTTCCAGTGGTCAACGGTATCAGTCAAAGTGTACTAAAAGCAAAACACATTATTTGGCTTTTTATTTATCATTGAAATAAAAGAGTTTTTCTTTTTTTTTCTTTTTAAGGGCTAGGTTTCCATGGAACAAGTAGAGAAACTTTAAAGGTAACGTAGCTTTCTCAGGTTTTGGAACATGCAGTGTCATTCTAGACTTCCAGAAAAGAGAGTTTTTGCTTTATGCATGCATGTGAGTCAGTGTTGCCTCCTAGCTTGTGACTCTGCAGTTTTCTTGGCAAGATTTTCGAAGTGGTTTGCCATTGCTTCTTCGTGGGGCTGAAAGAGACTGGCCCAAGATCGCCCCCTGTCTTTGTGCCTAAGATGTTTTGTGTAATATTTGAAATAATTGAATAATACATCTTACTTCAAATGCATTTTATCATTTTCGTTTCAATGGTACTGCCCTCAGTAGAGCATCCCAGATCTGTAGCATGTCTTTTACCTTTGCCCCAGGTTTTGCTGTACTCTCTGATAGTTTACTTGACACAAACTGGTTGTCTAATGGCCTAGAGCAGCTGGTTTGGTCTTTCCTCTATGGCAGTTCACGAGTAAGAAATATTTTGAGAATGATGGTATGTTTGTAAAATAAAAGGCTTTGAAATCCCTTCTGTTCCTCCCAGTTATGAATAGTGGGTTATAAAAACCACATTCCACAACCTAAGCATCCAATAGATGTAGAATTCAATTCTTAGAATTCCCAGCTAGCACAGCAATTGGTGAGGTTTGTTGGAGTTTATCTAAATGTCTGAAAGGCTAGAGGGTAGAGAAAGCTGATGCAAGTGCTCTCCATCTGTGAAAACAAATTTCCAGGAACAGGAGAAGACAGCTATGTCTCTGGAAGCATAGATGCACAAGATCTAGGCCCCTTTGTGAGATTTGTGAAACAATGGCTAGTGTCAGGCTCCCCTATTAGGACTAGGCAGTAAATCATAGATCTCTGAACCCCTAATGACAACTCAATACCTACCTTGGCTAGATTCAGCATAAAACTTGTAAATATAGCTCAGGATGGAAAATAATTTTCATTGCAGACAAGAATGCAATCACACAAAACAAACGTCCACTGCCTATGAGAGGGTGCAAATGACTAGTAATACAAATACTGTAGTTCTCTGTTAATTTCAGTAACGGGGTCTGGAATTTCTATCACTAAGTGATGTGATTATTAAAAATGTCATGTGATCGTGCCACAGTTCTGTCACAGCCTTTGTAGACATTATGGGAGGGAAGCTACGATGGCAAGAAATCAGTGGGAGTCTGTAGCATTGTTTTCCCCCAACTTACAAATTTTATTAAATAGTGTAAGCATTTATGAGTGGTAACTCAGTTTATTTGATGCACTCTATGCATCTGATCACTGGTGTGGCAAGAAATACCATCATGGGACAGAGTTGCTGTTTTTTTCCAGAAAGTATCATTAAAAACAATGCCTTTGGGACTCTGGGGAAAAGAATCACTTATAAAGGGGACTACTCAATACTGTGACAATGTAAAGGCCCTTGTCCATTTTATATCTGAATGTTAGAAGAATGGATAAGCATATATGATCACTATATGAAACTATTTGAAATTTCCTCTTCCCGGTTTGCATATGGCTTGTTGGGTTTTAGCATTTTTGAAGTTTCCATATATCTGTTCTTCAGCAAAAAAATGAAACTGAAAAAAAAGAAAAGCCAACAGAGGCTTTTCTCAATGGGCATGACAATTTCCTAGATCTGGTTAAAAGTATTTTTACTGTGAGTGTATTAAAGATGACTAAAGTTTATGTATATATGTAAATTTGTATTATTCTTTATGTGTGTCATTTGTTGATGTAAGATAAGCAGGTGTATCGGGATGTATGCACCATGTTCACTGTTTTTAAATGTTTTTCCTTTTTGTTTGATTAATAAAAATTAAAAAAAAATAACCAAAGGAAATTAACTGCCATTTTTCAAGGTCAGATTTCAGGCTCATAAATATTGACAAATGTTTTGGTTGATGTGATGTAGCTGGAAAATGAAATTTTAATTGCTCCTAATATTACAATCATTGCAGGTTCTTCTACAGGCATCCTTTGGTAATCTGAATACCCTTGCTGATGTTTCTGAAGAAGTGGTCCAAGGATGTGCTGATCATCACTAATTCCTATGTGAAGCTTTTGAATCACATACTGAAACATGTTACATACACTAGTACAACATACTGACTAGATATAGTGGATATGAGTAAGTAAGAATATGTCCTACTAGACAAGCCCTTCACTGGGACTTCACTTTTGGATTTCACCTTTGACTTGACTTGCACTAGACTTGGAAAAAAAAAACCATTAGAAAGCCACATTATTTTGGAAATTTCAAAAATTATTGTTTTACCGTCCCCAATTTGAAGCCTTGGGAGAAAACATGTTTTAAAAACTGAGAAGACAAACAGCATTCTTTTTCAGAAAGGACATTTGCAACTGAGGAGTAGAGCTGAAACCTGAAATCAAGACAACGTTGATTGCTTTTGCAATTATACCCATCTTTTAATTTAAAAACATTCCAGGTTCAGTTCCAGTCATTTCTTAAATGAGTCAGTTCATCAGTCAGCATGGATGTTCCTCTGGCTTTATTTAAAGCACCTTTCTTTAAAAGTACATAGTTTTATAGCCCTACACCTGTACATACAGTATGTCCATAGTTTTATGGACTTATTCATTGTTTGACATAAAACAGCCTAACTAGGTGAGGATTTGGCGGGTCCCTACCAAATATACTGTACATAACTATTTTTCCTTTGAGCAGTCCTTCTTGTTCTAAGGCAGCATCTCCCCTTTTATATGTTTATTCTCAGTTTTCTGGTCTGATAACACTTTAAAGTGCTATGTCCCATTTTGTTGTAGACAATATCTTATTTTGACTATTTTGAGGCCTATCATATAAATGTGTTAACTTAAGGGCAAGATGAATTCCTACAATAAATAAAACTTTTAAGCCATACAAAGGAGATTGAAGAATCTGCTCTACAACTGAGTGGAAAGCACAAAGAATAAAAGAAGAAAATTGGTCTAAATTGCTTGGGTGAAATATAAAGCACTGCCCTTTATTGCACCTTTAGTTGTTTATTGTAGACCTTCATCATGTATCCTTCCTCTAATGAAATCTAATCAAAGCACTAGGTGATCACCAATCTTTCTCTATGTCATCCCCAAGGGATGGGACAGTATGGCTTGTGCCATTTCTGTTTTTTAAGCACCACAGGAAGCCCATTTTGTTTGTTTGTTTGTATGTATGTATATGCATATGAGTGAGGCAGATTAATGTTGCATTGCTTTCATTGGTTATGCTGAGGTGTATGAAAAATAGAATATGAAGTTAGGTAGGGAAGTTTGTTGCTTCCGGACTGTTGAATAACTCCTATCAGCTCTAATGACGACTGTCAATATTGGAAGATAAGGGAGTGGTTCTCCTTATTTGTAACATATGGAGTGCGAGCGAGAGATATTGCCAAACGTAGCCATAAAATTGACAACCAGCTAACTACCTTTCTTTTATTTCCTAGTGAACTTTACAGATGGAACTTACTTTGTTAGATTTCCTGCGACCGTTCGACAACTGCACCTTCCTAAGCTATTTGACTCAGGGCCAGGTAAGTTACATATCTGCAACTAGCAAACCTGAGGGACCACTTTTTCCCCAGAGTTTCTGCCTGTCCAACTAGATCGAATAGTTGCTTGAATGCTGCAGATCTTATCAGCTAAAGAATGTCAAATGATGGGGCCCCTTGCTCTGTGGAACATCTTCCCTTCCACAAAAGTTTAAAAACCTGGCTATGCTCCCAAGTTTAGGGCATTACATGCACCAAGGGCCCCACTTCTTGGCTACATGGTTAGTAGGCCAGATGTCTTACTTTGAATGTGTTCAAATTAGATGTTGTAATGTTTTTTTTTAAATTATTTTAATGGTTTTTTTACTGTTTTTATTGTGTTAAAATGTTTTTAAGATTTTAATTGTAATATAAAAAGCCACCCAGGTTCATTTGCTGAGATCGGCAGCTAAATGAATAAATAAAATAAAATAAATAATTAATTAGATTCATAATTTGCTTTCTTGTGGAAGTCTTAATCAAGAAGGCAAAATAAATACATAATAGATGAACTTTATTTCCATTTATTGCAGGGGATAAAAATAAGGATATATTTTACTCACAAATTATGACTCTTAATTCTAACTCTATAACACGTCTCACTTCTTATTTCGTTGTATCTCACAGCTTATTTCACTACCATACTCCTTATCATTTATCGCTCTGGTTTTATTCTTGTATACTTTTACATTTTCGCTTTTCCCCATGCAGAGAGCTCTTGATGTCCATACTTGCTGGCAGTTAATGGGCTTTAGTGATTCTTGGTCACTTTCTAATTAGTTATAGAAAGACCATAGTTCTGGCTGCTGCCCCAGTCCCAAACTCATGTGGCTATTCCTAATCCCACTAATATGGCTGATGGGTCTACTTTTTCCAATGGAGAGCTGCTGGGCCTCTATTTCTTTTACCTCTCCCCCAAAAAAAAGTTGATGAGAGAAGAAGTGATTTGCACTGGTCACAATGAAGTTCTCCTTCCATAGTCTTTTTGTCCAAGTTGGGGATTTCTCACTTGATATCAGCTAACAGTTCACAAAAATAAAACAAGTTATAGCATATTAGTCAATATTAAGCCAAAGTTTTTGGTTCAAAAAGGGAATTCTAGCTTTACAGAAAAGTCTTGAATTGTGTCATGAAGTTATCCATAGGTGTGACTAGATGTCTTCCCTTTTACTTTCTCTACTTTCTGTTTCAGATAACAGCATTAGAAACATGGTAACCATCACAATAAAAGCATTTGTACGCTACCACAAGCTGCGGATTCTCCTGAAAAGCATAAAACAATACTATCCGGATACAACAGTAATTGTGGCAGATGACAGTGAACACCCAGAGAAGATTGAAGAAGCAAATGTTCAGCATTATATTATGCCTTTTGGAAAGGTACTATATGTCTATGTGGGGCTTCTTCTTTTAGGATTTCCCGAAAGGGTTTTTTCACAAAGTAATAACAGCTGGGTCTTCTCATAATTAGGTTGCAGAAAGCAGCTTGATGGCCCATGGTACAAGCTGAACTTTATGCCTATCAATTATAAATTAAATAAATACGATAGTATTCAGTCAACCAAGCAGGGCAAGAGTTCAAGAGAAGGAAGCAGAGAATTTAATAAATTGGGAAGTTAATCTGTTTCCTTATTATTAGGTATCTCCTAATAACTTTGTTTCATACTTTTAACTTCCTCTTTTGTTTTCTCTTATATTTTCAACTGGCTCTGAATTAATTCCTAATCTGCATTTTCTGACCCTCTTTTGGATTTTTAATCAGGGCTAGTTTGCAGGGAAGAACCTTGCAATTTCACAGGTCACAACCAAGTATTATCTTTGGGTGGATGATGACTTCACCTTCACTGAAAAAACAAAGATCAAGAAATTTGTGGATGTGTTAGAGAAGAACAACTTGGATGTGGTAGGATATTCATATCATTGCCTCTCTTCTCTTCTCGTTCATTCTGTTGGTGCCATACATGGAGATTTTCATACTTTGTCTATTCCAGGGAATGACAACATGTGGTAGACAAGATTAAAGATTTTGCCAATTTCATTGAAATATCCCCTGCTAAAATTGCAAGGGACCCCAGAGTTTGCCTAGAAAAGCACTTCTATTCTTTGCATCTTTAAAAATGTATACACCAACAAGGAATGATATGCAATGATAGCAAGACTGAATAGTCTAAAACAAATTTATATGGTTTACAGGTTGGAGGCAGTGTGGATGGAAATGAATATAAGTTTAAGATGTTCTGTCAGGAAGGAGAAGATAGCAGCTGTTTGTACCTCAGAAGTGGCTTCTACTATCCCTTGGAAGGCTTTCCCAACTGTGTGGGGACTAGTGGTGTAACCAATTTCTTCCTGGCTCATACAGAGGAAAGCAGACGTGTTGGATTTGATCCTAAACTACAGAGGGTGGCTCATTTAGGTAAGCCCAAATTCTTCTCCTCTGTTTAATTATATTAGGGCTGAAATCCTTTTCAGAAGCAGATAAATCATACTGCATTCTGGGTTAGTTTGCATACCTTGCTCACAGAAAGCTCAAACTACAATATTCCAGAGCTACACACCCATCAAAACTGATTCAGAAGGAATGGTTCAGAGTTCACACAAGCACAATATATTTCAGATGTTCATTAAAGTAGCCCATTTGTTCCAGGTTTCTCCTCCTGAGAAAGAGATGCTGCTGCTTTAGAGAATTTCATTAATTTTAATGAATTTACTCTTTATAGTTTGTAATGGCAGCAGGAAGATGATTGGTTCATGTGAGGTTCATTCATAGCATTACTTCCAAATAATTTCCTAAGTCTATACCATCCTCCAGATTTCATTCCTATCTTATTCAGGTCAGGGAGAAAATTCTAATTTAGTTTTTATATCTTTTAAATTATAATCTTTTGACAATACTTGTGAGTAAGCTCTAATTCATATATTTAAAAATCTATTAACGAATATTATTAGAACAAATGCTTATTTTTTATGATATACATCAGTTAGTCACTTGTTGAGGTGAGTGGCTATAGAAATCAACGAGAGGGATATGCAAATTTTTACTTCTCACCCTCAGGACTTTTCAAATATTATTCTGAAGTTTTGACTCTTTTGTTATGAGCAGATTTTGATCCCCAACAATTCTACAAAATGAGTTTCTGAGAAAAAGTTATGTATCAATAGTTCTTTAATACTTATATTTATTTTTAAAACAACTGTGTGGTGAGGCTGCCACACAGAATTTACTGATACAGTTATCTTTGATTCCATGAAAAAAAAGCTTTGTATTTATATAGAAAGAATCTATAAATCTACATAAAGAGATCACGCTAGCCCTGCTCTCATACTACTGAGAAGGGATGTCTGTAGCAGAATTGACTCTGGAGTAGGAACTCCCTGTAGTGGACAATCCCTGTGCAATTGTGGTTGAAAATAAGTATTCATGAAAAAATAGCTTTTCCCTTTCTAGCATTTGTTTTCATCCCATAGGTCTTCTGGGTGGATTCCACTTTCTTCTAAACACCTCCCCTGTGTGAGGAAGACAAACATGAATACAATTCTTGCAGGCTATTTTTTTTTAAATGCTTTGTATAATTAACATGGGTGCCTCTCTCCATTTCTCTCTTTCCATAATTTTTTATGGATGGGCTTGGAAGCTTGCAAGTTGGCTCCTGCAATGATGTTATCATTGGTCACCAGTCACACCAAATTTCCACCAACATACTAAGAAGCTAATGTTGAAAAATTGTATGATAGATTTCGGAATAGCTTTCAGAAAGAGCGTTGGGCTTACCTAAAACGCATCTTCCAGTTGTACGGGAGGAGAATCCAAAGCGTGGGCTGTCTCCTGCTTCCTTGCTTAAAGACGGAGTCAATCAAAGTTTAGTCCAGCCCCTTTTCCACTGCGCATGCCCAGTTTTTGATGAAGGCTGATGATTGACTTGGAGAGTTCTTTGGTGCTCGTTCTTGACTGTTCTGAGCTCGAGACTATCTAAGGGTGGGATTTGGATTCTTCTCCCGTGCAACTAGAAGATGCATTTCAGGTAAGCCCAACGCTCTTTCTCAGTTGTACGGGTCGGAGAATCCAAAGCGTGGGACGTACCCAAGCTAATTGACCTGAGGATGGGCCAACTCCTTGTCCTGAGCCCCCATCTCCATGTGAACTCTTTGTAGCACTCATCTTCCAAAGGATGCTTCTGCTGATGCAAATGTATCCTGTTTATAATTTCTGATGAATGGAGATGGTGATGACCATGTTGCTGCCCTACAGATCTCTTCAATCGAGGCCTGTGTGTTCCATGCCGCTGATGTGGCTGCACTCCTGGTTGAATGTGCCGTTATGTTACCCGGCAATTGCAATGATTGGCTTTCATAAGCTTTTGTGATACATGTCTTGATCCATCTGCCTATGGTAGACGGTGAAACCTTTTGTCCCAACGAACTCTGTCTAAATGAAACGAACAATGCTTCTGTTTTTCTAATGGGCCTTGTTCTCTTAATATAAATGCGTATAGCTCTCCTAACATCCAAGGAGTGCCACTTCCTTTCTAGGCTATGGACTGGTTCCGGGCAGAAGTCTGGTAGTACTAACTCTTGTGCTCTATGGAAGGTAGAATTGATCTTTGGGATAAAGGTCGGGTCTAATCTTAATACTACACTATTCGGGTGAACTATACAGAGGTAATGCTGCCAACTCTGAAATTCTTCTGGCTGATGTAATGGCTATTAGGAAGGCCACCTTAAGGGTGAGTGAAGGTAGTCCTACTGACCTCAGCGTCTCAAAGGGCTCAGTCATGAGCACCCTTAGCACCCTTGTCAAGTTCCAAGTAGAGTACCTGTGTATCACTGGTGGCTTTAGATTAGTTGCTCCCCTGATGAACGTGCGGATTAGGGGGTATCGTGAGAGGGACTCTGAGGTCCCGCAACCCAACACTGAGGCTATCGCTGCTACCTGCCTCCGTAAGGTGTTAGGGGTTAAACCCTTCTCCAGGCCTTCCTGGAGAAAATCCAGCACTTGAGTAACTAACACTATGGTTGGATCTATTTGTTTCTTGGAACACCAGGTTCCAAATGCTCTCCAAGTAGCATCATCAATTCTGTTGGTTGATGGTCTCCTGGATGCCTGGAGTGTCTGTGTTACCTTGTCTGAGCACTCTAAACGCTTTAGCGTGGTCCTCTCAAGTGCCATATGGTTAGTTGCAGCCATTGTGGCTCTGGGTGTCGTATGGCTCCCTGACTCAGTTCTACCTTGTCTGGGGGAATTCTCCATGGTCTGGATACCGACAGTTGTACCAGATCTGTGTACCAAGACCTCCTGGGCCAGTGAGGTGCTGCCATTAAGACCTCCCTTCTATCACTTTCTTGATTACCCTTGGTATCAAGGGAAGTGGGGGGAATGCGTAGAGCAAACCCCTTGGCCATGCTTCTTGGAGCGCATTGATTCCTTCCGCTCTCTGTGTTGGGAATCTCAAGTAGAATCTCGGGAGTTGTGCATTTGCTGGCGTCGCAAACAGGTTTAGGACTGCTCTCCTGAATCTGTGCAACAGTTCCCTGAACAGGTCCAGGTGTAGGCACCACTCTGAGTGGTTGACCATTGTTCTGCTGATCCAATCTGCCTGAACATTTTACACTCCTGATATGTGTTCCGCCCTGATTGATAGAAGGTGCGTCTCTGCCCAGCGGCCCAATCGCTCTGCTTCTTGCATGAGCGCTAGGGAGTGAGTATCCCCCTGCCTGTTGATATGAGCCTTGGCGGTCACGTCTGTCAGGATCAACACATGCTGTCCCACTATCACTGACCTGAAGGCCCTTAGAGCCAGATGAGATGCCCTGAGCTCCAACCAGTTGATGTTGTTCTTGAGGTCTGACTGAGACCACTGACCCTGTGTAATCTGGCTCTGACAGTGGACTCCCCAGCCTACTAAACTTGCATCTGTTGTGATAGTCAGTCGGGTGGGTTCCTTGAACCCATATCTCCTCATCACTGTGGGTGATCTCCACCACTGGAGTGACTGCATCACTCGGGGGACTTGTACCTTGGTTCTTGTATTGCCCTTGCCTGCTCTCTGGTAAGGTAATACGAACTACTGCAATGTCCTTGCGTGCAGCCTGGCCCAAGGTACTATCAAGATGCACAATATTATCTTCCTTAGTATTTGTGACAGCAAGTCCAGGGATACCCCCGGAGCTGTGCTCACTTGATTTATTGATGACCTTATGCTGACCTGCCTTTCCTGTGACAGGTAAACCTTGCAGGAGTTGGTGTCTATTACAGCTCCTAAGTGTTGTAATCACCTGGTCGGTTCTAAGTGGCTCTTTTCGAAATTCACCGAAAAGCCATGCTCTTGTAATGTCTGTATCGTGGTTTCTAGATTACTCTGTGCTCTTAAGGGTCGATGTTGACTGTATTAATATGTCGTCTAAGTAGCATTGGACCCATATGGGTTTTGTCCTGAGGAAGGCTGCTACTGCTGTCAGGACCTTGGTGAAAGTCCTCGGTGCTGAGGACAGGCCGAATGGTAGAGCCCCGTACTGGTAGTGTCTCCCTGCGTAACAAAAACGCAGGAACTTCCGATGCCTCCTGGTAATAGGTATGTGTAGGTAAGCATCTGTGAGGTCTACTGATGTCAGGACATCCCTCTCCCATATGCTCCCTAGTATAACTTGCAGGGACTGCATCTTGAATCTCCTGTATACTATGTGCCTGTTTAGTACTTTGAGATCCAAAATTGGTCTCCACCCCTCCGATGCCTTTTGCACAACAAACAGGTTTGAATAGAACCCTTGTCCCTGTTCATTCTCTGGTACCACTTGTACCACCCGAATGTCCAGCAGATGTTGAACTGCTGTTTCCATAATTACCCTTTTGGTTCTGACCCTTGGCGTCGGGCATCTTCTGAATGACCTCGGGGGTATGGAGATGAATTCCAGAACCAGGCCTTTTCTTAATGTGTCTAGGACCCACTTGTCCATTGTAGTCAACACCCATCGGTCGGTGAATAGGCCCAGCCTCCTGCCAATGGGTGCATTGTTCCGGCTATCACTTTGTATGCCAGAGGC
Source organism: Notechis scutatus (assembly GCF_049901735.1). Lineage (NCBI taxonomy): Eukaryota > Metazoa > Chordata > Lepidosauria > Squamata > Elapidae > Notechis > Notechis scutatus. Next base: position 99,533,096 of record NC_142025.1, on the reverse strand, counting down.
CCTGCTGGTCGAACTCTGGAAGGGACGCCTTCCCTGGGACCGTTGTCCACCCCATCTCTAAATCCTGACCTATCTGGATGTCTAGTAGGGGTCTGTGTGTGTACTGTCTCTGTGTGTATAGGGAGTGGCTGAAGACACCCCTGAGATAGGAAAGGGCTGTTGCTGTGTATATGGAGAAGGTTGCCTATCTGCCTGACCAAGTTTCCTGGGTAAGACCTTCTTCTTGTCCTTGGTTTCAATCAGTAATGGCTCAATGGCCTCCCCGAAAAGTTTGTCCCCTTTAACTGGAGCTGATGCCAGTTTCCATTTATGTTTCAGATCTGCCTGCCAGTGGCGGAGCCAAACAAGTCGTCTTGTAGCTACTGAAGCTGCAATGGCCTTAGTTGCATACTTGGCCCCATTAAGTGTGGCATCTGCTATGAACTCTGTTGCAGCAGTTATTTTGTTCAAACCCTGTTGCAATCGAAGATCGCCAGGTGGCATCCTTTCCTGCATCTGTTCAATCCATATCAGGACTGCTCTGCTGAAAAATGATGCCATGGATGTTGCCTTTACCGCCCATGCCGCAGCCTGGTGAACTTTTTGTAGGGTCTGTTCTGTTTTCTTATCCTCCCCTTTTAGACCATCCTCAGCTTCGTTAGCCAACACTGTAGCAGACGTGGAGGCTGCCACAAGGCTGTCTATCATGGGAACTGGGAATAGGTCCGCTAATTCTGCATTATAAAATTTCCTCTCATTCCCCCCTGGCATTGGAAAAATAACTGGTCTGTCCAACTGACCTTCCACCACTTCCCTGAACAATTCAGGTGAAGGTATGGATTCACTTTCAACCTTGGTTCTGGCAAAAAAATCTATCTTTGGGATCAGATGGTTCTAACTCAGACCCTTCTGTCCCTGTGATTCTCCCCAGGCCTGTTGCTATCTGAGCCTTCCCCAGCAGCATCTTAATCAGCTGGTGACGAAATAGACCTGTGAACATTGGAATTTCTGGTTCATTAGTTTCTTCATCTGAGAAAGCTACTCCCTATATTCTTCCTCTCTTGAAACAGAGGCCTCACTGTGAGTGTCTGATCTACTGGAACTGTCTCCCTAGAAGCCCAGTTCCTCCTGATGAGCCTCCCGTCTCCTCTCATTATGTCTCAGGCTGGGTCTGTTACCCTGACTGTCCCTGAATTCTGCCATCATCTCTTTCATCATAGCCCTCATTTCCTCTTTAAAGGACTGTTCCCTGACTTCCGATGCTGTGGAGGAAGAACTAGACTCAGTTGAAAATCTCTTTCTCTTGGGGGAGGGCTCTTCATTGCATGCCTGAAAGCATTGTCTTTCTGAGTCACTCAATCCTTCATTCACACAAAGAGCAGGCTGAAAAGGCTGATCTTCAGTGCCCTCTAGTGTTGCACTCTTTTCCTGACACTTCGCTTTCATTGGTTTGCCTGTTGGAGCATGGGAATTTCCATTCTTCTCCGCCTCCTTTCCCGCCCTTGGGAAGCATTTCTCAATGGCCCTTTGTCTCCTTAATGCCTCCCTCTCCTCTGCCTGACACCCTGCTGAAGCTCTTTCTGAAGCTCTCCCAGCCTCTCTGGGTTCCTTTGTGCTTTGCTCTCTGTTCAAACTGGGGGCAGGGGATTCCTGTTCCTCCAGGCTTGCCTCTGTTTCAGAAAATTCGGCCATGGTCTTTCCCTTTGGCTTTTGCCGATAGAGTATACTCAGACCGGTCTGAACATGGCCTCCCTTTCTCCTGGGTAGGCTTGTGTGGCTGTGATGGAAGCTTGCTCAGCCTAAGACTAAGTTTGCCTCCAATTAAAGAGAGCGCTGGAGGCTTGTGCAGCTTCTGGTTTGTTTAACGAAGGCTCTAGGAAAGCTGAGTTAATTTGCTCTCCTTTGCTAGTCGATCGAGAGCCTGCCCGCTCTTACTGAGGCTGCTGCCGCTTATTCTCTTAACACCAAACAGCTATGTGGGCTTTCCCGTCTTGGGATGAGGTCCCGGCTCTTTCGCTTACTCACGGTTTGCTGACTTTCACTCTCTCTTTTTCTCTCTTTTTTTCTCGAAGAATCCAAAGCGTTGATCCTATATTTTCTATCTTTCTTTCTGAGCACTCTCTCCTCGTGTCCTCTTTGCATGAAGACGGAGTCAAAAACTGGGCATGCGCAGTGGAAAGGGGGCTGGACTAAACTTTGATTGACTCCGTCTTTAAGCAGGGAAGCAGGAGACAGCCCACACTTCGGATTCTCTGACCCGTACAACTGAGAAAGAACTTAGGTTTAAACTGCCCTTACATTACTTTAAGAACAGAATGAAATGCTATTCAAAGGGCAGATTGATTCTTCCAAGTCTGAATAGTTTTGGAATGAATTCAGCAACTTTTAATTATTTTGTTTTAGGAGCTGTACTTTTCCTCTTTGACAACTCAATGTTTTACAGACTTCATTAAAAAATGATGGTTTTTACTGTCCTTTCTGAATCTTCTCTACTGTGGAAGTTCTAATAGAAGAATTCTTTCTTCCAGCTCTTTATATATTTAACAATAAATATGCACTGGATTAAGTTCCATCAGGTTTGCTGCTCTTGTACCTATACAATTATTTTAGGGGAAAGTTGATCAAAAAGCAACGGGTGGAAAATATTTCCCCTCCCCTTCCTTCAATGAGGTCAAGTTAGGATATGCTTCTTATTCCTAGATAAGTTGTACAACTAATGAGAATATTTGTTTGCCATCTTTTGCTCTGCGGTTTCTCCTTCATTTGATTTTTTTTATTAATTTTTGCCAATCTCCCTACAAGGATTTTTCATAGGCATTCTTCAAAAACCACAATGCTTATTCTAAACTAACAATAGTCTTGTTGCAGCCTAAAAGATGTTCACATGGAGTGTGGCAAAGGTCTGTCAATGTGTCAAATTCAGAATAACCCAGGGGTGGGATTCTACCAGTTCGCTCCTATTTGCTAGAACTGGTTAACATTCTAAGCAGTTCAGAGAACCGGTTGTTAGAAGAAATTACTGGCCTAATCCTGTAAGGAAGGCAGGAAGGAAACGTTCTGGTGTTGCTTACAGAAACTGCCTCTCCATTAACCCTTATTACATTCTTGGCAGGACTAGACTTCCTGTCTCAGGAACCTCTCTGGAGTTTTCTTTCCCTCTTTTGCTGGTACTTTGCTTGTATGGAGTGACCATTCAGAGTTAAAATGGCACTGAAAAACGTGACTTATGACCATTTTTCAAACTTACAAGCAGCATCCCCAGTCATGAGAGGCCAGGCGAGGAGATGCATGCCTCGATGTGAGTGATGTTGAGTTGGCCACGCCCAGTCAATAACATGACCACCAAGCCACATCCACCCAGTCACATGACCACTGAGCCACACCCACCAACTAAGCCACATCCAGAAAACTAGTTGTTAAAAAATTTGAATCCCACTCCTGGAATAACCTGAATAAAGTGTGATAACTAGTGATTTCCTTAACTATGGAAAGAAAGGTTGAAAAATGGGACAAAACTCACTTAACTATCTTGTTTAACAATGGAAATTTTGGGCTCAATTGTGGTCGTAAGTCGAGGACTACTTGTACTGTTCCCATTGCTATGTGCTATGTTGCTCCACTGTAAACAATATAAATCTACAATCCTTCTATCTGTACGTTCTTCTACAATCCTTCTATCTGTACGTTCTTTGCATTCTTTCCTGATTTACAAGCCCAATTACACTGGGGAAGGATTCTGTGTGTGGGTATGTGTGTCTGTATGGTCTATAAATTTTATACCAATTGCAATTTTGTTTTTGTTGTTGTTAAAGAAAAGATCTTACCCAATAACCTATCTAGAAATTATAGGATAGATTTGGATCCTAGAAATTTTACAGCCTTTGCAAAACAAATCTCAGAGTTGGTAAGATTGAAGAGCCAAAAACTACAAAGCAAGAGATCTCTGTTCTGAATTTCCTTTTCAGTCATCTTCATGGTATCCTTCAGCAAGCCACTCGTCTCTTACTTTCAGTTTCGCTATACCATTCACTTGCAACATGGATTTAATAATACTTAATTACCTAAATAAAATGTGGAAATAATTACTCATGGAAAACAGAGCAAATGGATTTTTTTCCTCCTTTTTATTTAAAAAAATGAAACAGTGGAGTAAAGCAGTTTGTGGCAGTAAACAAGCTGGAAGAAAAATGGAGCCAGTGTCCATCTGTAATCACAACTTTGGATCTGAGCCAACTAATCTGCCTCATGCAAAAGACAAGGGGTCAAAGAACAGAGATTTTTAAAAAAAAGGAAAATTAAGCAGAGAAAGTGTTTAAAAAAAATACAGCAGATCAAAGAGAGGAAAATAATTACTCAAGAGTACAATTTTCAAGGCCTGAATTCATAACAGTTTCGATGGCTTAGAACATAAGGTCTGACACATTTCACAAAATTATTACATGGAGCAAAATTTCCTTTCCAAATTCACACAAGTTATTTGTTTTTACATAAAAATGATTAGTCTAATACATTTGTAGCAACTGATTATTCTAACAGAAGATCCAAAAGCATTATTTCTCAATCTCAGCCACTTTAAGATGCCACAGGTCTGGGGAATTCTGGGAGTTAAAAGTTCATGCTTCTTAAACTGACTGAAATTGAGAAACATTGACATAGAGTAACAAAATAATTTTACATCAATGGAAGATGTGAGATTTTTTTTCCTCATTAGCCACAAATTTGTTTTAAAAGATTACAGAAATTCATGGAAACAACCAGGCATCAAGGAAATTCTACTGAACCTCCATCTTTGAGGCAGTGAACCAGATGATGACAGCGAGCAATAAGGATTGGCAAATTACCGACACAATTTGCTGAGCTACCAGTTTCTCTTGTCACTTGAAACAAAATGTTAGTTTAGATTAATAGTAGCCTCGGTCACTTATTCAATAAAACAGCCCTTTATGATTCCTTCTACTGTGTTCATTAATTTGATAAACTGCCAATAAAACAACTTTTTAAAAAAATGCAACAAGGTTGTCCAGCATTATTGAAGGAGGGTATAAAAGAGTTACAAAAAGACCATGCACTTGTGTGTCTAAGGCACAATTTCAATTAAACACTGATAGTTGTGTAAGCTGGTCAGCACTTATGTTAAGAACGTTGAAAGAAAATGGTACACGAGTTCTGATATGAATTATTAGGAAAAAGAAGGAAGAAACGTGTGTGTGTGTGTGTGTGTATATATATATATATATAAATATATTTATATATTTATATATATTTAAAAAGTCATTAAAGGAGGGAAAGAATGACTGAGGTGTTGGGGTTCTTACAAACTAACAAACACTTCAAAAATCAAGGTTGATCAACTGTAATGGTGGTAATGCAGCCTCAGTGGAACCCAAGCAATTCTTCCTAGCTTTATGTCACTAGCTTGTAGGCATGAGTTGTTTGGCAGTGCTCACAATAAGCAAACTGCTTTCCAGTCTCTGAGTGCTTTTGTCTTCAAATCAATTCAAGGAGGTAAAGAGATACCCATTTTACAGACTGGAAATGCTAAGGCTTGGGAAAATCAGGATTCCAGGTCCAACAAAGATAAACTCTGCTGATCAGGTTTCCACAATCCACAATACCAGGTATGTACCCAGCAGTCCTGCTTGATTGTAAGGGAACTGTGTTGTTGCAAGCTCCACATGCAACAGCCATGCTTGGGCAGCTTTTGTCTGCCTCCATTGCTCACTGGATTAGGGCAAATAGCTCATCAAATACCTCAGTATTGATTCCAGGGCAGGAACCCCAATGTGGGTACCTACTGAGCTGACTAAGCTGCACTGGAAAGTGTTGGCTTTGTTAGACATATGGCCAGCACACCATCTCCTTACCAGCAATGCAGAAACCAAACCTCTTGCCCATAATTCCATAGCTCTCTGTATCTTACCAAGACTGCTTTAGAATGCAGAGAGAGCCCTTAGTTCTATTTAAAAAACAACAACAACACTTTAAGCAGAACGATTATTTGGGGGGGGGGGATTTTTTTTCTCCCTAGACTACATAGTATGTTGTATTATCACTACCTAATTAATTATTTAAATCTATAGGTGCTAAGAGGTAGATAAAACAAACATGAATTGGTTATATTCATATCATATGTATGTATATATGATCATCATGCCCTTAGGCTGACATGAAGTGCAGCGCAACAGGCACTTAACAGGGTACCAATGAGAGGTTGGGAGGACTGACTTATGATTTAGTGGCACCCAACCTGAACCAGGAGTTATTATCTCTGGCTCATGATTAACATGGAATTCATGGAATGGCTGTGATTAATAAAGAGAGTGAAGGACATGGCTTGAATTCCTATTGCTGAAAAATATCTGTAACAGGCAGCGTGATAAAAAAACAGAAGTGAGCTTCTACATTTGGTAGACCTCTTCTTTAAGCCCACCTTTTCAAGTAAAAATTAGAATCTGAGTTGATTCCAAGCTGGGTCCAAACAGCTGCTATGCATAAAGCAGAAATGTTAAATCAGTGGTAGTTACACTGAATCTAACTTAAATCCCATCAATTTCAATTGACTTACTAAGTCTAGATCTAACTCATGCTGCAAGGATTAAATTTGTACAGATGTTAGAGATTTTAATTATGCTTCCTTTAGGAAAACAATATCCAAAACACAGAGTTTGCAGCATTAGCCCATTACATTACCCTTGGAAGGCAAGTAACAGCTAAAGAAAAACATTATTTTTCATTAATAAATGCCTATAATCTTTTGAGATTTAGGTAGATACATGTTTTTCCTTCTCAGAAGGAAATCTCAGAAGGAAATCTAATGTTTGTTAATGCTATCAATCAGAAATTTCATTAAAAGTAGTTAATTAAAAGCTCAAAATAAATTGAGCTGCAAGTTATTTAATTTCATGGGAAGGATGTCCTTTTCATTTTTATTTTCCTTTTAAATTGAACAATCAGAAAAGCCTGCTTCAGTTATGGAATCAGGACTCTCTCCATCCAACACCCCCGCCCTTAGCAACTGCTTAACTGAACAATCACAGCCACTCCAGATTGTAAATGTCATCACAGGAACAGGGAAAATGTCTAAACATATAAACTTTTTGCAGGAAAGCCAACCTCACTGACTCAGAAGGACAAGGCTTTAAACAAACAAAAATACAATGCCTAAAGCGTTGCCCTGTTGTGCCTGTACACCAACCACCAAGTTGGAGAGGTATTTTATCTTTGAAAAGTCAAAGTTTAAAAATAAGATCCTGTAATAACGCATCAGGATTCAAATTGATGTTAAATTAAGTGTGTGAAAGGGTGCTTTTAAAAGAGTGGGTTGGTTTTTAGAAAGCTGTGCAAAAAGATAGCAATTCACAGCCTGCAAATGTAACCACTTAGGCCAGGCATTATAAATTACTAGCTTTGTATATGGTTCAAACACATACTTTGGCTGTGTCTGCACACTGCACTAAGACATAATGTTACTTGTTTCAATTTGATATATTATGATATGTGAAACCAGGCCTTATAGTTGTAAACAATTTATGGCTTAGTAATATCTAAGAAATAAAATAGCGTAGCTTGTACAACAAGCCAGCATGAAGCATAACATGAATTTCAGCAACTGATAAAACTATTGCTGAGTAAAAATGATTGGTAGCCGTCCCTTGGCTATACACAGCATGACTTCTCCTTTTACTTACCTTACAGCCATGCTAATTCAGAAGTACAGCAGCCATGAAACAATTTCTGGATTCACCAACTATACAGATGGAAATGTTTTGCTTTTATGGATCATCTTTTTTGGAAATTTGTCTTAGTAAACTCCAATATGCCTTCACATACAATTCTTTTGGTGTCTACAGAATTTGTGCCTTGGTGGAAAAGATGTACCAGCACTGATCCTAAGTCTCTTTCAAATGTCATTTTCCTCAAAATATAAATCTAATGTTTCTGGCTGCTCTGGGAGAGCTGCAAATCAAGCGTAGTTGCCTGTTATCTCCAGGTTGGGGCAGCAAAACCCTATTGAGGCTTTCCTTAAATAAGACTGGCAAGAAGATACAAAAGGATCAGAATTACTAATGAGGCCCCAGCCAGCACAAGCCCTACTGAATTAGATCTTTTTGTAGCTCTCATAAATTACAATGAGGCTTGCAAACAAAAGCATTCTTCTGAAAATAATATTTTCAGTGTCACATGCAATGATCTCAGAACTTGACAAGAAATTTTGAGAATTTCTTTAGAAAACCTATAGATCCATCCATTTTTAAATCCAATTCTTTCTGTTTTACAGCCTCTGACCATTTCTATGACCATTGCATCCAAATAAAACTTTTTATCCTTCTGTTTGTTACTATTATCCTTCTCTGTTGGGTGTGTCAGTCAGCAATTGACCAATTTCATCTGAAATTCTTATTGAAGTATGTTGATATTGGGGGAAAAGGCTACCTTTGAGCATATAGTGGCATAAAGAGTCCCAGTTTTCTGGCACTGTTTATTAAGGAAATTGGAGAGAATTTTAAATTTAAAACCTGAGTATTAACTTATCTGTAGACCTTAAAATTTAAGATGATATTTCATTTCAAGGAAAAAAACTGAGCAACATAGGAACCTTGCCTAATAAAATAGAGACAGTGCTAGCTGCTAACTGCATATAATATGAATACTCTACTGAGTCCAACAAATTGTAGGAAATGCGTAAAATTAATATTCTAAGAAACTGGATGCATAGAGTATTATTGTACTGGAATGGGAATGAAAAAAAAAAGAATCTCCATGGTCAAGTATACAAAAAAAAAAAAAACACTTCATTCAATTTAGGCATCTCTAAATAGGGTTGGACAAGACTTTGTCCAAAACTGGAACTACTTCAACAATTCAAATATCAAGAGCATCCCTAAAGGCAGAACTAAAATGGTCAGACCATGCAGCAAAGTGGAGCCCTTACCCACTATACAAACTATCATTATATTCTTCCTTGTATGTCACTGAAGAACTAAAAATCGTAAGTCTTTTACATTTCATTATTATTATTTTGGAAATACGAGATATACATCTCTTTTTTAAAAAAAAATCTCATGTCATTTCCTATATCAGTTTAGATGCGTCTTCCTCCAAACGGATTGATCCAGTTCCTTCTTTGTTGCTTTGGATATAGTTCCTAAGGATTTTAGTTTTAATTGTAAAGCAACTAATGTGAAGATTTTTGTGCATGTTAATCTCTTTGGAAAGTCTAACTCTGGAAAAACTTGAAAATCTTTCAGAAGGCATAATTTAACATCCATTCACATACGTTGAATCTTGGATTCTAAAAACACTGCACCTACTTAAACATATTCTGGATTTGGTTCCAAGTCAACTGAAGTGAAGTGCAATCAAAACCCAGTTCCAAATAAGATTATTCTTGTTATGTATAACATTCCAAGTTTAGAAATTTTAACATTTCTAATGTAATTCTATGTAACACACGTTCTTAAAACATGCATACATCAGCATAGAAAAGTCCAATAATATTAGGTCATTTGTGTGTCACACAGCTCTCTTACCTGCCCTCACAACCCCTTGAAGCTTATCCTCCTGAGACTTTCTGCCTTTCCACTGTCTGGCTCCTCCTTTCTCCTTCAATTAAAGTAAGCCTTTTGAGGAAAGAAAATCAATTACGTGAAATTCTGGGGAAGAGTCCTGATTAGTTCGTTGTAACTCAAAAGTGATTTTTGAAAGGCCTTTTCCACATTACCATATGCTAACTTCTTAGTGGCTAAAGTGATTTAATGCTTCCAGACAGGTTAGGATGGGGTAGACCTAGACCAAGATACAATCATCAACATGATCTATGATAGGACACAGCAATGCCTTGAAGTAATTTTCTTAATCTGTTGCTCCCCAGATGTGTAGAATTTTAATCACTACAATCCCCAGCCAGCAGACAGGTTGCTTGAGGGATTATGAGCATTAGTCCAACACACCTGGAGAAAACAGAAGGTTGCTACAGATGATCAGAGCAATTAAGTCCAATCAAACTCAACTCACAATGGTGTCTTTCTAGACTTTTCTGATGGACAAGATGAAACCCATCCAACTATCCAGATTAAGATCACAGAGATAGCTGAGGTCCTGATGTAATTAAGATTTGTTTTTTGCTTTTAAGGATTCAATTTTATTGGCTCGTCAAGTAATCTTTTACAAAAAGATGACGTTACAGATTTTCTCTGAGCCACTTTCAGACTACATCAGAGGGAAAGGCAATCTTCCAAATCATTAAGTTCTTTAATACTAAAACTTAAAAACAAATCCTTGTTTTTTAATTTATTATCTGGTAAGTCTTTTTTTTTTTTTTTGGCTTACCATTGATATAAAGCTGTAAGTATGTAGGCCCATCTAGATATTTCTTGATGAGTATATTCCCGTCATCACTATCCAACCTGGGCACATACACATTGTAAACTGAAAAAAAGTGGTGGAGTTTAAGGCCAATGTTTGTCTCAATTACTATATACCTGATCTTTTTGGGGCACTAGAAATGTGGAAGCAATGGCAGAAAATAGCAGCAAATTGAGGTGCTGAGGGAGAAGCTATAAGTGCTGATAATAAGAGCCAAACCCTGAGTTCCTAATCTCATCTGAAGCCCTCGAGAGCAGAACATGAGCGGGCTTCTGCATCCAGTAGAATTTGATAGCTATATTGGCATTAACACAAGAGTTCAAAGATCCAATTCAAAATGAAAAATGTCTGCAAAACTCACAATTCAATGGCAAAAGGGTCCACTATCACAGTATGGCAGGATCAAACATTAATGACTGCACATTTTTTAAAAAAAATAATCACATGGGAAAGCCATACTCAACCACTGTATCCATCATTTCCACTTAATAGATAAGAACAGATGCACCCCTCAGTAGGACAAAGGACTCCTATTCAAGGCAACTGAAATCCTCTTGGATATTAATAGGACTCATGCAATGCCTACAGCTTGAACCCTAAAGCCAGGCTGTTAAAACTGCCTACCCTTTGAATAATGTTATGCTCATTTGGATAATGCAAGATGTCTTCACTCCAAACACTTCCTATAGCTGGAATTTTAAAAAAAGAAAACACAGCAACAATTTAGATGCTAAGAGCACTAGAGGAGAGAGGGGAGAATGATTTCCCACCCATCCCATTCCTTTTAAAGAATATCAAAAATTGCTTGCTGCTGAGGAAAAAGAGCCAACTTATTTGCTATGGCTGATGTCTGAATTATAATAATTTTTAAAACCCTGATCTATGCAAGTCTGTATTAAAAGCAAGAGAAGTCAGAGATCTTCAAGGAAGGAAATCTACATTTGCTTTACATCTTTTCCTGTGGGGACAAAGAGCATTAGAGGTAGTATTCTTTTTATTCCACTCTTCTTAACTTATAGTTCATTATAGTATAGCCCATATTGTCTAAATAGGCAGTATTTTGCAACTGTCTTTATTTATGAAGGGTGAGAAAAGTTTCGATAGGAACACCAACGTTTTCCAACTAGGAAACAGAGTCATTGGGGCTTTCAACTCATCCCAAGCTCCTATCTCTACAGGAAAATGATAGCGACTTTTTAAGAACAATATATCTTTCAAGAACCCAGTTTGCATTTGACTGGAGAGCTTCTGGGTCAGAATAATTTTAAGACAATCATTTGTGAATCCATTTACAACCACTGTTTTTTTTAAATTACATGTAGAGAGGGTTATCTGTTCCAAGTGCAATGGAATATAAAAGAAAATTCAATGTTTAAACCTGCCCAGCTCCATACTTTTCAAAGAGTGGCAATTAGAGTTGCAGTTTCTTCTCAAGAATGTACAAAAAGCCACAAGAAAGTTTGGCTCCCATTTCTTTTCTTTAAAAATAATAATGGTCTGCTTCTCCTCAGTAAAACTGAGGTAATCTTTGTAGAATATTTCACAATGATATAGCGGAAAAGACGGTCAAGTGAATGTAAACACAAGAATGTATCTCAACTGAGTAATTCCAAATCGGAATAATTTTGTAACTTTTCATTAAAAAAACCTCATCTGTGGCTTTTCAATCCTAAGCACACTTCATTTAGTTTCAACACGCAAAAGATATTCAAAAATCATTCATATTTCTAGTGATCTATCACAAATTTCCTTGTATAAATGTACTGTAGTTCAATATCTGAGATGCTAATATCTCTACATTGAGATGCAATAGACCAACCACTTTCGTGAGATTTGTCTTCTTTCTGTTCTCATAATGCCATTTTCTGCAGCATTTGAGCAACTCCCAAGTGATGAAAAATATGTGAAAGAAATCCCAGCTTTAATAAACTAGATAATCAGCCAAAGAGAAAATCACAAGTCTGAATTCCAACTGCCACAGAATGATATAACTATGCCAATCAAACTCACCCTAATTTCCTAATTAAATATATTTAAGTAGAATTAGCCAATTTACACCCTCAAGATTGCAATATTACTTTGTCTTTTAGACAGCTGCTTCTTTTCACACAAATGCTAACAACCTGGACACTGACATTGAAATATATAGATTTTAATTTTGCTAAATTTTTGAGCGGACAGAATTTATAATTTAAATTTTAGATATAAGTAAAATTAAGCTGCAAATTTGAGTGTGGGAGAAATCTGCCGTCTTTTCCGCTACATCTGAAGTCTCTGCAGTTCTCCATAAAGAGCTTGTAACATTTCCGACCTGCATAATAACTTCTGGCTCATTAGAAATTAGGAAACGTAACTTCTCTTTTCATTAAAAAAATAAAATATTCAAGACTATCAGCTTTTATATAAAATATCAGCAAGCCCAAAAAACAAAACAATTGTTGAGGTAACTTCATACCTTGAGGTAGCTTTTCCCCTCCATTATTCTCTCATTTCTTTTTTCTTCTTTTTTTCCCCCCTCCTTTCCCTTAAAACACAAAGCAACACCTGACATTTCTGTACATGCCCGTTCTTGCAAGGTTTCAGAAAAAAAGGAAAGCAGCCGCTTCAGTGTAAACAGCAAGATCCATACAGCCACTTCAGCTTAAATTTAAAGATGTCATTCGGGTAACAATCATATGGAAACACACTGGACTTGGATTTGCCAGTTGTCATAAACAGCCCAGTCCCAAAAACACTGTTAAACCTGGACAATCAATGAGTCAATATATAACAAAAGTCTTGTCTCTGCTAAGATATAAATATATCAAGACGAAGAGGGATAATTTGCCCCATTACTTATTTCCTTTTTAAAGAAATTACAAAATTAGAATGCAACATGATTGCACTCTAGATCAATAAATCTGTAATCAAATGAATTAATGTTTACAGTTTCCATGCCTTGAATCACTGCTAAATGTTAAGTTATTTCATTAGCATTTTAAGAGAGCTAATACTTAGGAATCCATGTAAAACAAAATGTCCATAATTCAAATCAACAGGGCTTCTGCAGCCACTGAAATTCAAACCATTGACTTGATTTTTCCATTAATTTGGCAAAACTATGCAATTTGTTGCTTATTCAGGGTCTATAATGACCACTCTGGGGCAAAGACCTTTCCATGTCCACCGATCAAACTGCCTTGAGGTAGATAAGGATGCAAGAGTTATTTTCGTTGGGTGGACTGTTTCAAATCAATTCCCTGTTATATTAGTGCTGGTTGTAAGGATTCAAGGCTCTGTTGGGGAAAATAACTTATCCTCAGAGGAACCGTTTAATTGATGCCCAAGTCGATGCAGAGACAAAACTTTGTTCTGGGCTCAGGCTGCCAGGTGAGCAGTTCCTGCTCTTCATAAATTCTAAAAACCCATTGTAAATATTTTACAGATTTTTCTTTTCTTTTTAAAGTTTGCATAAGAGTGACTGGGATTAGTAACCATATTACATTCTTCTGATGTCTATATTTGGTATCGCCTCCTAAAGAAAATCAATAACTTTGTGGCAGAAAAAAAATATATATAAGTATTTCAAAATTATGGAGTTGTTTGCTATTATTTTAATCACACCAATTTTTTCATTAAAATCACATTTGGTTTTCATTTTTAGACCCCATTGTTTTTCTTCCTCCAAGCTGAAAAAGAAATAGCAATTTCTCTATGCATACTTGCTATTTCTTTCATTCCTTCTGGAGGTAATTAATTCCTTTTCGGGGGATTATCTGACACATTGGTTTGTCTTCTACAGAGATAAACCGGCACTAATTTTAATCTGGAGATTAAGTCCTTTGCAGTGCAATCCAGTACATACTTGGAATTCAATGCCCAAGGTGTAAGGTTGTGCTGTTAAGTCATCCATTTTAATCTCATAGTTAAGTTCAAAGAAGTAGAACTCCAACTCAGAAAAGATGTTCTGTGTATCTTCACTCATTCAAGTATGGGGAAGCCTGCTCCCTAGAGAAAAGTCACCCAGAAACAACTCCAAGAGTGCCTGCATTAAAGGCATTTTTCATAAATGGCCCACAGTTTTTACTGCACCAATTTGTAAGCCTTTTGTTATTCTCTGTATCAAGACAGAAACTACTATTTCTTCTTTTTGGTATGACTAAGCGCTGAGGTTCTTCTAAAGGTAGGATGACATATGAAAAGAGATAATTTCTGATGTTACTAAAACTTTGGAGGAAGTATAGCAAGTGATGTCCTCTGTCTTGAATCTTTCTCAGCTTCTCATGTGAGAAGCTTCTGGAATGGACAGGAGCCCTGACTGTTCTTGGAAGAAGAAGAAAAAGGACCTGGGCTGCTACGTTCTAAGGTCCTTTGATTGTAAATCTATATGGCAAGTAGCCTTGAGGTATATCTTTCTTCTGTAACCAATGCCCTGTCCCATAGTTCCCCTAAAATGTGTTTAAAAGTTAGGTACATGCAATGTACCCCAAACACTTACGTATATATAGAATTTTTACTCTCCACTGTTGTTGTTTTGGGGGGGGGGGAAGGAGGAAGCAATAATTACATGGACAGAGGCAGCCATGGAAACTGGCAATCAGGAAGAGAATGAGGCATTTTCAAATGACAGGTAAATAGACAACACTTTTGAGGCTGAGATTCTCCAAGACTGGCAGATTTCTTGCTACTTTATCTAAAGCTGCCATTCAACAGTTAAAGTGAGATGGCTGCAACCTCTCCAAATATAGTAACTACAGGTTATTTGCTAGAGATCATACAGCAGTAATTGCAATTTCTGTTCAGTAGAAGTCAAGGGCAAATTGATTTACCATTGGGGAAAGGCCGAACTGAAGGAGATCTAAATGCTATCTTTACACTGCAGTTCACAATTCATTGCTTCATAGCATCAACCTTAAAATTCATGTAAAGCAGTTTTCCCCAATCTTGCACCTTCCAAATATGTTTGGCTTCAACCCTCAGAATTTCCCAACTAACAAAATACTAGTTAGGAGGTATTGGAGCTGAAATTGAATGCATCAAGAGAAGAACAGATTGGTGAAAACTATACATCTTCCAGAATCTATAATAAATCCTAAATCACACTTATTTTAATAGAGTGCGTAACTTCATCTGAAAACATTCAGTGAACTAACCACAGGAAGAAGCAAAAGTCCTGAAATGTTAAAATATTAAACACTGGTGAAATAGAAATAGGATTTTCATTTGTCTGTCTAGAACAGGGACTTTACTGTGGCTTGGACTTACACGTCAAAATGTGTACATACCAAATTAGGAGAGAGGGTACTGGACATTAAGCCACTTTTCACAAAATGAAAAGTAAAGCCACTTTACCCTTGAACTGGAAATAATTTGACTTAATCGTTCAAGATAATTAAAACTCTATGGCCACTTGTCACAATTTTGTCTTCCGTTAACTATTTCATTCCAATAGGATTGTTCATTGAGAATATACATCTTAGGTGGATTAAAACATGTTCCTCACTGATTAATTTTCTAATTATTTCAATATTTTTTCTGGTTTAACAAATTAAAATATTTAGAAGGGTGGGGGAAGGGAGAGGAAGAGAGACAGATAGACAGACGTGCTATTTATTTTCTCAATTAAGAAATCAACCTGGCTCAATTCAGATATCATACAAAACTCCTTTGTAATAAAATCATGTTTTGTTATTTGCCAAGCATACAAAAATCAGAAACCCAGGCTAAAAATCAATTTACAAGGTCAATTTTGAGATGGTTTATCAGATAAAAAGAGCCAATTTGAAGACTATGCCATATTATTTTAAAAAAATAGTACTAACAATGGAAAGTGGATAAATAAATAGTTGCCGTATGTGTGGACAAAACAAGTACAGTAATTTAAGAGGATTTACTGAATGAACTTAAATCTATTAATCACAATTTGGATGAATTTACAGAACACACCAAGTTAGTGTTTTAACTTAACTTAGCCTTTTGTATGAATCCTGCCCATGAATTGCCTACATATTAGGAATATCAAATCATGGTATAGGTTTTAAATTAAAAAATAGTTGAATTCTAAACTATGGATTCTAAACCCACAATTCATGATTTGGTATAAATTTCTGAATTGAGCCAGTGCGCCATTCCAGGAGAGAGTACCAAAACGTTAAATTTGTTTCTTTATTTTTTCTCCCCATTTTTATAAACTTTTAGGACAACTGAAACAGGCAGCCAATTTGAAGAATGTAATCTTTCTTCATATTTTGACAACTTCCAAGGAAACGGGGAAATGGATATCTTATTTAATATGTAGAATGAATTCTATACTTTCAAAACTTTCTTAAAGTGACAGGATGCATCTCGGGGACATATAGATGTTAAGAGAGAAACTGTATTCTAAATGTAAAGTTGAATGACCATCCTGTAAAGCAGAGATGGTCCACTGAGGGGATATCCAGGTCGAATCAATCTTCAGGCTCCAGGCTTTTCTCCCAGATGGAACATGAAAATCACCCAATCAGATTCTTGAGCTCATTCTCCCATAGTGGCAATGTAGCCAAAGTGTCTTGTCCAGCTGGGGAAGCCTAGGTTAGAACAATGGACAGCTCCACTGTATACTAATAGGATTATGGGAAACTATTTTGACATCTGACTTTCATAATCTTAAGGACATAATATTGTATCCATCTGTGGAGATTCTCAGTTATCCAGGTCATACTTGTCTCAAAGGTGCTTTTTTTTTCTTTCAAAAGTCTGTTGTTTCCTTGAGGAAGAAGAAAGTGTTTCACTTTTCATCTACGAAGCTTCCTCAGTTCTGATGGCAGGGAGATGGATAGGTACTGACAGTTGAGACTGGATGCTGGTGTGTGCGTGTGTGTAAGAACAGGTTTTGATAGGATGTGTTGGTGATGGTGGAAGGATTGTATTTCTTTGCTGTCATCTGGTCATTAACACTCTCTGAGAGCTGTTGAGGCACAGATAAACTATATTAGGGCACAGATAAACTCCCAAATGGCAATAGCTCTCAATTGTTGAGGCTACCAGAATAGGGAACAGATAAACCCACAAATGGCCTCAATAGCTCCCAGAGAGTGCTAACAACCAGATGATTGCAAAGGAATATAATCCTTCCATCCTATCAGAACCTATCCTTTTATCCCCTCACCATCCAGTCTCAACTTGTCAGTACCTATCCTTCCATCCCCCGCCATCATCTGATGAAGTTTCTTGGATGAAAAGAGAAATATTTTCTTGTTGCTCAAAAAAAATAAAAAATCCAGCCCAGTTGCCTTTTAAAGAAAAAAGCACCTTTGAGATAATACTATATCACACAGAAACCAATTATCTGGAAAATATCAGATAAAGGAGCCCATTTAGGAGGCTATTATAAAGAATCAGGGTTCCATTCTCTGCCATTCTCTTGCCAAGTGCTAACATTAACCCTAATTCATGTTAGGGAGAGGGTTGCCCAAAGAAATTTTGAAACTATTGGGGATGGGTGGGGAAGAAAGTATTTAGGTGTTGTTTTTTTAATGGCCTTGATCTTGTAAAGCATGACATACTTCCATGTGTAAGCTTCTTGCTCACCTAGATAAAATCATGATCCTATGTAGTTTGATATTCTGACAGAGAAGTAATTTGATTAGGAACTTTTTGTTTATTGCTGAACCAAGTATCCCCCCCCCCCAAAAAAAAAATTATACTGTGTGAAAATACCTTTGTGTGAGAGGCCACATCTGTATTGATACAGACATGTATATATTCATGATAGAGTAAAACACCCATCTCCAAAAAATTACTAAGACCTGCCTACGGTAAACTGAATCCCAGCCACTCTTAGGGTTTTGAAATAGATCATCATTCTTTTCTGCTTGGCTTTGTTTCATCCATTATCCATTTGTCCATCTTTCTCTCTCTCACTCTCTCTCTCTTCTTTCACACACCCGGGTACAAGTCATTTCCTATTTCCTTCGTGTTTGTGTCTGGTTGTTCTGTCCCTTTTGATGCTGTTGTTTCACCTGAGCAAGGATATCACGTATTTTGCGTTGAGCCATCTGATAAAAAAGAGCAAAGGGAGAGAGGGGGGGAAAGGAAAGACAGGTAAGACAAATCACTCTTTCTTAACTTTAGAAATTATGGTAATTACATCTCAACAATTCTAGAGGAGGTGGGTGGCTTATTGAATCAAATTAAGATTTTAAAAACCCATGATTTGACACTGTTATCAATAAATTAAGAATTCAGGTAGTTACAAGTTTCTCTTGGTTTCTTATCATAATTATAAGCAGTTATAAATCTAATGTTCCCCAATCAGTGTTTTTCAAACTTTGCAACTTTACTGCTGATTTGAAACCCCTTATGCAACCCCGTTTTACATAAAAGAGAAAAAACGAATTTAGGATTTATAGTTTTGATGCTTAAAAATGATGTATTATAGAAACAAGACAGTTATGTAGTAACCAAGGTGAAAGAGGTAAATTAATGACTCCTTAAAACTGCTGTAAGATAAGGAGCTACTATTTCTTTGTATCTTTTTTTCTTTTCTAGATTTCTTTTATTTTTTTCCTTTCTTGCATTCTAGTTTTCTTTTATTTTTTCCATTTTTCTTTTGTTTACTTTACTTTGTATTCTTTTTATCTTTCTTTTAAAAAAATTTAAGTGTGTGTATGTATGTGTGTGTATGCCTGTGTGTGAGGGAGGGAGAGAGAGGGAATATTTGCCACTACTAAATTTTTGTATGGAATAAACTGTTATTGGATTTCTCTTCTTTAACCTAAATTGAAGAATATGCATAAGTTTATGCATAAGGTTGTGAAGAGGCTGAGATGTGGATGCAGGGAGCATGCCATTAGAAAACTATAGGTAAAAATAGTGCTTCCGCCTTGCTACTCCACGTCTCTATTTTGGATTACTATATAGGCTTTCTCTGTTACCTTGGGATACAGTTGGTCAATGCCAAATCAGGTTGGAAGAAGGGAGACAAACCTCATTTACATCCGTAAGATTTGGTGGCAGCACTGGGAGATCCATCTCAGCTCTGCCTAACCAAGTATTTGGCACAGCAGCAGTTCAGAAAGACAAAATGGAGGAGGAACTCATCTATCAGAATTTTGTCTCATCCAGGAATCTTAAAACTGATTTTGGCTGATTTCAGATCACAGACAAAAAAACAAGGATTTCACTGATGAAACACCTGCTCTGCTGTTCAACTTTCTCCTTCCCTCAGCTAGGACATTTTTTTAAGGTCACCATAGAGAACCTCAGGAAACATCAATATCCCTGCAGTGACTATTCACTCAAGTGCATCTCAGCTACTGGATAATCTCAGAACATGATAGGTCCAAAACATAGTACAGAATTTAATCTCATTCCAGGTTGGGGAACAAGCCAGGATGGAAGTGAGCCAGTCATCAATACAGAATCCACCTTTCTTCTGGATGGGCCATAAGACAGATGGATTCTCTTAAGAAAATCCACCTCTCTTATGAGATTTAATAATCTAAGATTATGAGATTTAATCAGTTTTGGCCTAGTCCCTTCAAGTCCCCCTGGAAAGGCAAGAAAGTTATTCAGTTGGTCTGCCCTCAGAAACAATGGAGCCAGAAATATTCTCAAATGTTTTGTTAAGATTTTTCAGAAGCAATGGCATATAATCATATTCAAGTGGAACAACGACGTAAGAAGGGACACTAAACCATCTCTGGTTACACAAAGAGTGGAAGATCCTTGGTTTATCGCTTAACTTTGAGCAATGAATTGAATGCAGTTCAGTTAATTATGAAGTTAAAACATAGAAGGTCCTCAACAATTACTGCATCTTTTGTTTCACTGTCTAAAAGGGCTTTCTATGATGGTGGAGGGAGTATTTCGGGCCAGTCCTCAGAAATTCAGTAATTTATTGCATTGCAAACTTATTGCATTCAATAACTTATTGCATTGCAATCAGTTACAGTTTGCAATGGACTGTTGAAAGTAAAATTGCTTGCTCAGCATTAGACATCACAATTACTGCAAGATCTGCTGAACTGCAATTGGGCTACTTATTTGTAAGATCAGATGGCACTAGTGGCAAGGAGGTTCTAATTCCTACTGATGTGTCAACTGCAGCTCTACTTGAGTTAAGGTAGCCTAGTTGCAGTGTTCTATGTCTTACTAGTCTCATAACTGCATTATTATATTGCATTCTATATGAAATTACTTTTAAAGATGGCCCACAACTTGCAAATAATCATGTTAACTAGGATAATTAAATGGGACCTTATAATACAAATCCTGAAATGTTTCACAGGTTGCCTGGAAGCCCTCAATATAAAGCTGTCAATATAAAGTATATTTATTTGTAAAACTCTAAATGGTCTAGGGCAGGGGTCTCCAACCTTGGGCCCTTGAAGCCTGGCGGGGGAATTCTGGGAGTCGAAGTCCGCCAGGCTTCAAGGGCCCAAGGTTGGAGACCCCTGGTCTAGGGCCTAAAAATGTGAAATTCTATCCACCCTAATTCCACACAATTTAAGCACTGAAATTATTAAATAGCTCCTACTAGGATCACTTGAT
The DNA here is from genome assembly GCF_049901735.1 of Notechis scutatus. Taxonomy (NCBI): domain Eukaryota; kingdom Metazoa; phylum Chordata; class Lepidosauria; order Squamata; family Elapidae; genus Notechis; species Notechis scutatus. The sequence continues at coordinate 99,512,237 of NC_142025.1, read as the reverse complement.
GACAGAATGGCTAGAATTAGTTTTTTCATTTTGGTATTTATGGTTTTTAAGAATTGTTGGTTTATTTATAAAGTTGGTTTAACTTTATTTCATATACATTTTATTGTTCTTTTCTAAACCATCCTGGGCTTATCCAAATTAATATTAAACCACGGCTTAGCGAAAAAGGCAGCTGGGGGCTATACTTTTTAAAATCACTTGGGGGGGGCAGCCAAGTGAGCATAGTGGTGCTGCAATAACATCATCAAAGACATGGGGTGAGATTTTTTTATATTATCTGTCCAGTAAAATGGATACAATACACCTATCTGAGGCTTAAGAGATCTAGTCACTATTTATTTTTTAAACGCAACATGATGTTGAAGGAGGAAGGAACGCTGATCTCCTGCCAAAAAGGAGGCTGAGAAGATGAATGCCACCACTAGCTGCCTGCTGCTCCTTGTCTAGCATCAATTCTGAACCAAGCCCATATTAGCAAAGTACACAGTGATCTGTATTAGCTGCTACCTGGCTAGCATAGAAATGTCCGATGATTTTGACAATGACTTGCTCATTCTCATCAGGGGTTTGATCCCGGGGAACAACTACCTCAGCTGCTGTCAGGTTCTGAAGTTCATTGACCTACGGATAGAGACACAAAATAAAATAATTAGACAGCATTTCAAATGTTAATTACTCTATACTGAAAAAGAACAAACAGCTTTGCAAATACCCTATTTTGTGGTCATGTCCCACTCTATTAGAACACACAATTCCAGTTTGCTCATAATCGGATATGCAGAAAGTTAAAAAGAACTATTCAGCATTTTGAAATTGTGCCATTATTTTCAGTGTTCTTACTTATATACATTAAAACTTGGGCCCATACTTCGTTTTGTTTTTAAAGAAGTAAAGTTCAATAAATAAGGCACAGTTGGCTAAGCTAGTGCAATACTTCAAGTTAAAACCAACAAATGTTGCAATAGCTTAAACAATGAAGTCAGTCTTAAAAGTTTATTTTGTAAATCTAGAAGACCAGTTTTATATGGGACTATATATTTGAAAATTAATTTAGAAATAATCAGGATTTATAATAATCATAAAGATTTCATATTATGGAATGTCTTTCCCATGATCACAGAGCAACACCACAAACAATATTTTGCTTGCTAAAAAGTATAAACAGTAAGCAACCCAGAACCATAATAGAGTTCAGAATTTCTATCGTAAATCCCGATGGTCATACATTGAGACACCCATGTGACCAGACCCAACTTTACAACTTTTGCAGTGGTGATTAAGCAAATGCTGTGATTATAAAGTGACCGTGGTGGTTGTTAAACATATCAATGTATACCTATGACTGGCAAGAAATCAGTCAAAAAAGCTGGAGACCAGTGAAAGTAATAAATTGTGGCCTCCTGACTATGGAACGCTATAACTGGCCATAAAGATGAACAGCTTACCAAGTGTCTGAAATGTGGCTATGTGACACAAGGGGGAGAGTGAGAACAACCAGTGAAACCCTGAAACTGGGTCGTAAGTAGCTTTGGGAAAGTCCCACCATAACTTCAAATGGTGGGAGGGTAGATCTCCCTCCAACCTGATTTCAGATCTTGGTTTCTGACTGCTTTCACATTGCTCTGCATCAGAAGCAAATTTAAACAATGCAGGAAACTACAATATAGCCTGATGTTAATGTTTAAATCTCCTCAGAACCTCCTGTAGGTGGCAATTTGAAGCATGCCTTAAATCTTAACTGTGCTTCAGTTATCAGGCATTTGGGAATCAGATCTGCATCATACTGACTATCCATTATTTAATATCCCATCTTGGGCCACACATGACGCAACCAATTCTCAGGGCTTTTTTTTCTTCTTCCCAAGATGACTTTCCCCAGCCCAACCCTGCACTCACTGTTTTGCCTCCTTTGCCAATGACTCTTCCTGCTGCTGAGGCAGGAACTCGGATGTGCGTCTCAAGTTTCACTTCTTCTTTGGGCCCAAAAAAGTTCTCCTCTTTCAGCTTTCCATAAATTCGTCCTTGAGCCTGAAACAAATCAAACCACCAAAGAGCGATTAAATAGGTGGTTCATTTCCTCTGAAATTACAACCTGTTTTAATTTTATCTAATACCGGAAGAGCGGTATTAACTATACCTTGACATAAATACAGACCAAAATAGCTCATCCTTCTTATTGTTTGTTCTCTAAACCTAGACTGTAAGCTAATATCTATGGGTGCCTTCAAGTCATTGCTGACTCTTAGTAACTAATCCTGCAGTTTCCTTGGCAAGATTTTTGGAAGTGCTATGCCTTTGCTTCCTTCTTCCTAGGGATGAGAGAGACTTGTTCAAAGTCACCCAGCTGACATCATGTAGTCCCATACTACAAGACTACAGTTCACATTATAGACTGATACATTAACCATTAAACCAGACTTCCTCTCTAGGAATGGTAATAGTGATACTTAAATAATAAACATAATTAAATGGGGTAGCAGAACACAAAGTTAACAGCTGTGCACAAACTCAATATACTTAAAATTAGTATTTTCTGATTTCTGTCATGTTAAACATTAACATCTGGCAATAATTTGTAAAAGGATTCTGAGGACAGCATAGAGTCCCGGAGTAGCAGGCTATCGGTCTGTTTTCTGTACAGGTACTCCTTGTTTAGTGACCACCACTGGGACTGACAACTTCATTGTTCAGCAAAGCAACTACTAAGTGAAACCGAAATCGCAAAGCAACTACTAAGTGAAACCGAAATCGCAAAGCAACTACTAAGTGAAACCGAAGCCTTTGTTTGCTTTAACGAACTGCAAAGGTTATAAACGCAAAGAATGGTCACAAAGTTAACTCTTTCATCACAGTCATAACTGCAAACGGTTACTAAATGAGGCAGTTGCTAAACAAGGACCACCTGCAGAACTTTGGGTATGGATTTTTTTTTTGTTAGGATTTCTTTTTATGATGCTTTCATTCTAGCATCCGTGCTAAAAATTACATTTTAGAAAGAAAGAAACACATTTCTATAATTGCAACATCCTTTATATATAATTCACAAAAGAAAGAAACCTTGAATTGGGCTTCTGGTGGTCCAGTGATTATCACCATACGCACTTTGGAATCTGGAGTTTCTGGAGGAGCAATCTAGAGAAGACAAAAAGAGGCAATGAAATGAAATATTAATCTGTCTAACAACTATGTCCAAGCTGAGTAGAAAAGATTGATCTAGTCATGAAAATAAGAATTATGATTTATTTATTTTTTTAAATGGTGGTGGTGATGTCCTTCCAAAAGTGTTTCTCTGATTTTCTTACAAATAGGTTAAAGTATTTTAAAAATGCATTATTAATTTCACCAATGAAGTTAGAGACACACTATTACCGTGTTTCTCCAACAATATGGCCTCCCCCAATAGGAAGTCGCAGCATGTTTTATAGGCATAAAATCAAATTAAGCCCCTCCCCCCAAATTAAGGCCTATATTAAACATGCAAAATGGGGGGGAATGGCGGGGGAGGCTTGCCGTTAGGAATTACTTTTGTTGCATACCCGGATATGATGCTGCCTGCGTTGACTTCGGCGTTGGTGGGGCACTTCGTATCGGGAGACCTTCCACCACCGTAGCTTTCCCTTCTCCCCGTGCTGCCGCGGTGTTTAGAGCAAGGCCACGGCGTTTGGTGCCGCCACGCACGGCCAGCCAGGGCTCCTCCCTGCAACACTCGGCTTCAGGCGCTCCTGTCGCCGCCTTCCCTTCGCCTTCGAAGGCAAAGCCAATTCTTTTAAAAATGACGCCCTACTACCGGTACGACAAAGCCTCCCCTGCCCAAGAGGGCAGCCCAACCCCATGTGGGGAGGTGAATCTCCCGGGGCCGCAGCGCAGGTTCGGCCCACCCCAGGAGAAGCGCTCAGCCGAAAGCAAGCCCCGGATGCGCACCCACCCGCCTGCCAAGCGAAAGAGCTGGGCCGCCCCGAGCTTGGCTTCCTTCCCAAGTCCCTCCAGCCCGAACGCATTTGGAGATGCGTGGGGACGGGCTGGGCGAGGGGTGGAAAGGACGGGCTGCTTTGGGCTCTCTCCGCCGGACCCGCCGGCCAGGGAAGCAGCGCTGCCGTTGCCTCACCTCCCTGTCCGCGGATGGGTGGGCGCTATCACTGCCTCAGGCAGCCTCTCCCAGTGGCCCCTTCGGGTTCAGGCTGGAGGGACTTGGGAAGGAAGCCAAGCTCGGGTCGGCCCGATTCTTTCGCTTGGCAGGCAGGCGCGCACCCACGGCTCGCTTTCCTGGCTCTGCCCAGCCCGCACAGCTCTGGCATGGCTCTAGCAGGATGAGCGGAGGGCTTGGCAGGGAGGCGCTCGCTGCCTTGGCGAGAGCTCTGCCGCCGGGCAGGAGGGCCCGCCTGTCAGCTGTGCTGGGCACCCCAGGCGAAGCTCTTTGCGCTCTGCCCAGCGCCAGGCAGGGATGGCGGCTGGGTGCTTCTCCCGGGGTGGGCCGATCCTGCGCTGCGACCCCAGGAGATTCGCCTCCCCACGTGGGGTTGGGCTGCCCTCTCGGGCAGGGGAGGCTTTGTTGTACCAGTAGTAGGGTGTCGTTTTTAAAAGAAATGGCTTTGCCTTCGAAGGCGAAGGGAAGGCAGCAACAGGAGCGCCTGAAGCCGAGTGCCTCCGCCGGGCTCCGGTTGCAGGGAGGAGCCCTGGCTGGCCACGCGTGGCTGCGCCAAACGTCAAGGCGTTGCTCTAAATGCTGCGGCAGCACGGGGAGAAGGGAAAGCAACGGTGGCAGAAGGTCTCCCGATACGAAGTGCCCACCAACACCGAGGTCAACATCCAAGCCGTCGCTGCCTGCCCGCCCGAGGATGCAAGGGGGGGGGAATTAAGTCACCCCCGAAAAGACGGCCTAGCTGTTTTTTGGGGGGTCAAAAAAAAAATAAGGCCCGGCCTTATTTTGTGAGAAACACAGTAGGAAGTTTCTGCCTTGTTTTCCAAAACCATTATGGCTATAGCTATTGCATAAAACGTTTCACAGCAAATCACTAACTAGCAAAGATTAAAGCACCGAAACAACAGACAGGTACGGGCACCTTAATTGAGGCACTTGCGAATCTGGAGAGCTGTTTGATGTGCTGACCCTTCTTGCCAATGATTGCACCTACAGCCTGGGCAGGGATGAAAACATGCACAGTCTCTTGCTCAGGAGGCTGCCAAGAGAGTAGTTTCATGAATACCAATCAATGTCAGAAAAATGGGGCATTCTCAATTGACAGTCTGAAAGGCTAAAAAACAGATTTCTACTACTATCCATTATGGGCTGAAATGCAATGATATCTTTACATGTTTAGTGCAAGTTTAGTGAACTCGATGTGAAAGGAACTGATGATGCAGATAAGAGAAATAATACATGAATTTAGATAAAATAGGATTGAAGTGTTTATAATAACTGGAAGCAACAAATTAGGATGGGTGGTTATGAAAGCTCAGTCAAATCATCCCTTTACTGTCTTCATGCTCAGAAGCAAATATATAAACCTTATTGAAACATATGTATTGTATTGAAGAGCCCTTGTATTGTAGTAGTTAAAATGAAGTATTGTAAACAAACTCTGCCCACAGCCTGAGGTTCTGTCCTAAAGGGGCTAAAGGCTGACTCAGCCTTCCATCAGTAAAATGAGGACCCAGGTTGTTGGGGCCAATATGCTAATTGTAAACACTGTAAACTGCCCAGAGAATGCTGAAAAGTGCTATGGGGCAGTATAAACATCTAAACACTATTGCTATTGTACATGTTTTTTCTGATACACTACTGACATTACATGAATCAGTGAAACACTCAGGTGGAACACCTGATCCCCTTTAAAAATCTTGTCCATTTTGCAACTGTCCAGTCTTGTATAAAGACGTGACATCCCATATGAAATAAAATACAGATCTAAAAAAAAAAAAAAGATTCCCAACATCTAGAAACACCCCCAATCTAAGGATGCATTATATGGATTTTGCTGGATGCAACCATATTTAGTGGGAATCAAATGGTGGAAGCTATACAAACATTCCACCGAGATAAACTGCCGAGATAGTTTAATTGACTGACAATTCTATACTACAAAGTTGCTTATATCGAAACAGACTTCAACATTACCAAAAAAGAATTATATGGAGCTGCTCCAGAAACACTACTTGGAGGAGGTGGCACTGCGTTGGAAGAGGCAGGAAAGAGACCAACAGCAGCTAAGTTGAGACCAGGTATCAAGTGTGATTGTAGCTAAAATAAAAACAGAAAAAAACAAGACAAAGGAAGGAGGAATGGGATGTTTAATTTTTTTTTCATTATAACACAGTTACTGGGACTCAACTAATAACTCTGAAATGCTTATAGCAAAGATCACCTCATTTTTCTTTAAATGAGCATACTTAATATTATGCTTGAAAGTTCTTGAAGTGATGTTTCTATTTTTATATGTCATTCTCAAGATGGTCCATAATTCCTTTAGAATTTGTTTTAAAAAGTTTGAGTCTGCTTTATTACTAGATTAGTTAATTTATTAAATTGTTATGGCCACCCAGAAGATGGATTAACAGTTAAAATGGAACCCCTAAGGCAGCCTAGATTTAAACAAGTAGAATAAACAACAAATATAACAGCCTGCCACCCCCGAAATGCAAAGCAAACACATTAAACCCTAGGCCTGGGAACAGAGTCAGGTCATATGGGGGTGGGGGAGGGAATGCTGTTCTGGAGGGTGAGGGCCATGACACAGGGGCACACCTCCTTGGTCTCACAAGATGGCATCATTTAATTAAAGAGATCTGCAGCATATCCTCCCTGCTCAAATTTACAGGTGGACAGAAGTAACTGAAGGGAGGTTTTTTCTCAAATAACCAGGCCCTGTGCCAAGAAGGACCAGGTTGTTATTCTCTGCTATATATCTTCCCATTATTTTATACAGATAGTCTCAACTTACAACCAATCGTTTAGCAATCTTTCAAAGCTACAACAGCACTGAAAAAGTTACATACAACCAGTCGTCATGAATACAGCCACTGGAGCATCCCCATGGTCACATAATCAAAATTCAGGCTTTGCATTTGGTATGTATTTACAATGGCTCAGGGTCCTGTGATCTATTTATTTAATAGGGGAAACCAGATTTGTTGTATGAGCGTGTGATTCACTTCATAACTGCAGTGATTTACCTAACCGTGTCAAAAAAGATCATAAAATTGGGCCCAACTTGCTCAACAATCATCTTTCTTAGCAGCAGAAATTCTGGGTTCCAGTTGTGGTTGTTAGTTAAATACTATCCTGTAGCCTCTTTTCCCTGTGAACCTTTCCAGTTGGAAAATGTTCTATATTTCTTCATGATTTCGCCTTGGGAATTTAAGACTGGGAAGCCAGGGAGTCTACAGACCCAGGTGAGAGGAGTGTGCAATGAAAAGGATAAAATTTGCACACTTTGCCAATTATATGCATCTTCCCCCAATAATTTCACCAATATTTTCTCCTACTCGGATTAGGTTTAGTTCCTCTACATTCTTTATTCCTGACTTCAATGAAGGAGATTGTCCCAGAGCAAATGATGTTAGGTACAAAACACACTTACGCTCATGGCTGCTACATCATTCTCATATGCCTCCCTCACTTTCTTCATAATTTCTTGTTCTGCTTTGCAGCAATTCTCAATGGAGCCTTTCACAGTGATAGTCCTTTCAGGGTTGTATAATGTCAAATCCTGAAGGCTGAGTGGGAACATCAAAACAAAAAAAGTTTTGTTTTGTCAAAAAACCTTTGCCTGGCAAATCTTTCAGACTCCATTCCTGCATTCAGTTCAACCAGTTTATCAAAGAAAGCACCCCAAGAATTTCCTTTGTCATACAATTCTAGCAATATTCATTTAAAAATAGATAGCACTGTTACATACTCTGGCATTATTTTCCAAAGAAAGGAAAGGCATGGATCACAGGAACTCCTACGGCAATCTTTTTGACATATAATGGCTAAAGGCTGGGAGACAAAATTCCACAATTCGCTCCTCTGAATTTATTTATTTAGACAGTAAAGGAGCTTTCTCTGTTCCCATAATCCTACCCAATTCTGTTTCAGCCTTTTGCCTTCTATATCAATTGATAATGGATTCGGGGGCCAAATAATCCATTCAGAAATTTATTTGTACTTTAGCCCCTTATTTTTGCATAAGTAGAGGACTACTTGTAAAAACAAACCTGACAAATGGAGCTGATGGATGAATAGGATTGTATTAAAGGTGAAGGTTCCTCTTGCACATACATGCTAGTCGTTTCCGGCTCTAGGGGGCAGTGCTCATCTCTGTTAGAAAGCCAAAGAGCCAGCGCTGTCTTCGTGGTCATGTGGCCAGCATGACTAAATGCCAAAGGCGTACGGAACGCTGTTACCTTCCCACCAAAGTGGTCCCTATTTTTCTACTTGCATTTTTACATGCTAGGTTCGCAGAAGCTGGGACAAGTAACAGGATCTCACTCTGTTATGTGGGCACTAGGGATTTGAACCGCCGAACTGCCAATCTTTCTGATAGACAAACTCAGCGTCTTAGCCACTGAGCCATCGCGTCCATCTGGGATTGTATTATATGCACAAAAACACAGATTGTTTGTATACTTTCCATCAGAACAAGAAAGCCAATTGTTGCTGGAACTTTGCATTTTGATATGGCTCAAGGGCTAATCAATAAAGACTTATTAACAAGAAAGCTCAAAAGTTCATAACTGCATTAAAAGTAAAGGAGGGAAAAACAAAAAAAGACTTACGAGGAGATGGTGATCTTTGTCTCTGTGTCCTGTTCCACTTTCTTTAGGTTGCGGCCCTCCTTGCCAATCAATCGTCCCACAAAGTTGTTGTGGGCAAGGATTTTCAGAGGTACTTCATCAGCACTTGTGTATGAAAAATAAATTAAGTGAATTAAAACTCAGTGTCAATTTTTTTTTCCTGTGCGTGCAGAAGTCCCCCACTTCCATCACTTGCCATTCCAATAAAGAGTTAAAGATTATCTAAAACAGTGGAAAATCATGGCCAGGCAGTTGGTATCAATAAAAATGGATCAGATGGACCTACAGGAAGTTCTTATTTAGCAACTACCTTGTACAGCAACTGTTGCAATTACGACAGTGATGAAAAAGTAACTTTTCAACCAATGCCTGCATTTATGATCTTCACAAATCTACAAAATAAAGTTGAAGTAATATCATAAGCATAGTCATGGTTTTATTTAGTGACTATTTCACATAACAACCAAGTTGCTAGTCCCAACTATTGTTACAAAGTGAGGACCACCTGTGTCTCCTAAGAAACCTGTTTTGGCCTGCTACTTCCAATCTTATTCCTCAGTTTATTGCACTGATAACAATAGGACCTTCCAGCTTTTGCACGATCAGAACACAGCTGGACTGTCTTTGGAGCAGTTATTGCTTGATCACAAGAAAGAGTTATACAAGGCAAAAGGAATTTCCATTTCTCAAGGTGGCTTATCAATATACTCTCCTCACTCTATTTACATTTAAGTAAACTTTTGTATTATTCTTAATTTGCATAGTTTCTTCCGAGTTTCAAAGTTAGGGAACGAAAACTGCAAGATGTATGCATACAAGATGTATGTATCTTAAAGGAACCAATATATCTCCTGAGCTCCTTCTCATAGACAATATCCATGAAATCCAGCTCCAGCTGACTTGTGAAAGAAAAGAACCTGGTAGCAAGTAGTCAGAAGCAAAAACAAAGATTCTGGCTACAGAATCTTCTATTTTATTGGCCTTTAATTGGAAAAGATCTCATGCAATAATGCTAGAAAAAAAAATATCTGGGTACCCTTTCTAAAAAACCCTGCCGATCTTGGCACTAACAATGGCCTCTTACGTCTTAGTGTCTTTTGCCTCTTTCTGCATGATTTCCAAGATCATCTTGCAAGCAGCAGAACAGCCTTCTGGAGTTGAATGGATGCTTATTGCTTTCTCTGCTGCGCCCGCATTTTCCTTCCGATGCACATCAATTCTACGGTGAATTCAAAGAAAAGCAAGAAACCACTCAATTTGAACAGTGGTATACGTCCAAGGAATCAGAAACCGATTGAAAGGTCATAAAATGCCTCAAAACCTTGGATTCCTTATCTTTACAAAATATCTCAAATGCCTCATTTGTCATTTATTCCCAATTTGGATGCATGTGTATTTTAATTTTATTCACTTCCTCTAGATCAGTGGCCCCCAACCTTTTTTGTGCCACGGCCCGGTACCGCATCACAAAATGATCCGCGGCCCGGTACCGGCATCAGCACGCATGGCAAGGCGAGCCGGCGACCGCCAGCCAGCCGTCCCCTGCTTCTCCCCGCCACCTTCAACTCCTCCTTTGTACCTTTGTCGATGGGCTTCGGACGGCTTCGGGACGGTCGCTCAGCTCGCCTTGCCTTGGGTGCTGAAAGAATCCTTGCGCCTTAGTTTTGTTCAAGCCGCCCCTTTGATGAAACTAAGGCGCGAGGATTCCTTCAGGACCCAAACGCCGCTTTCCAACCGGAAAAGCTCACCGGAAGCACTTCCTCATCAAAACAAGATGGCGGCGCCCAGCAAACCGGCGGCCCGGTAGAAAATGTTCCACAGACCAGTACCAGTCCGCGGCCCGGTGGTTGGGGACCCCTGCTCTAGATAGCCCAATAGATACCACTGAGTAATCTACAAATTAATGAAAGCACATTAGTAGAAATGTAAAAAGCTATACGACAAAAGTAAAAAACAGCAATCACAGTTATTATAACAATAGTAAAATAACATGAAAATCAAAGTAATAGAATTTGAAAATGCCCAATATAAATTTATTTGCTAGAAGAACATACACTAGATGGATGAAACTCATAAAGTCTCTGTTACAGTGAGACTTCTTTGGCATAGTCCAATCTTTGGGTGCAATGCTGAACAATATGAAGAACACTGAGGCTTATAAGTGCCAGTTTAGCAGCATAGCTATGGCAACATTGTAAGCTCCCCCTCCAAATTATCTATACTTTAACATATCATCCAAATACTATACTATGAACAACTGCCTTTAAAAAAAGAAGCCAATTTTATAATTTATGGTTTTAAAGTATCTTAATTTTAAAGAACCAAAATAAAGATTAATCACAATAAGCTGCACTGATCTGAATTATCTTGAATTCTGTTTTAACCTACATATCCACTATGAAGCAAACTTCAGCAACAGAAATGCTGAAACTTGAATAACTCCCAATTCATTCTCATAGGAAAGACAGTAAAGAACAAAACAAAACTTTAAAGCAGAATAAAACACCTTTCCATGTAATGCCCTATAGATCTACTGGAACTCCAAACTATAAAACTATAGTTGGAGGACACAGACAGAGTAATACTGGGTTATGACTCTGTAATACTTGCTTCAAATTTTTGTTGAATAGGCTCACTATACACCCCAGCAATATTATAGGGTTAGTGTGGAAATACTATAAAAAAGGGGAGTGACAGCAATAACATTCCTTGAATGAAGAGCAGGGAAAATACAAATTTTTTATGTTCAAAGATAATGTCCAAGACTCATATTCTTGTATCGGGATGTTGAAGATGCATTTGTTTTCTGTTTGTTTCCTAGCCACTTTTCTGTAATTTTAATTAGTGTTTTGCATTAGCTCTAATGCACTGATCCAGGAGTCCCCAATCTCTGGTCCATGGACAGGCATCGGGCCGCAGCAAGCCAGAAACCAGACTGTGCAAATGGAAGCCCAACTGCGGGATGGGATGCAGGCAGCATGCAAAAACTTCCGGTCCATGAAAAAAACCTCTTTCTACAGAACCAGTCCCTAGTATTCAAAAGGTTGGGGGCCACTGTACTAAAATGCATACTCAGAAAAGGCAGAGAGTGATGGCTGACAGACTAGATCGGAGGTCACCAAACGGTGGTCCGCAGCGCATCCGGGTGGAGGAGCTGCTCCGGGATGACCAATGGGCCAGTTCTGTGATTAGAGCTCTGGAATATGGGACCAGGTGGCTCGTGGTGGGGCTAGAAATCTCTGCCATAGAGGGAAGTAGGTGCAACTTGCAACTTGCAACTTTGCAGGTGATGAACGTGCAAGGAGTAGCACAGCCCTTGCCAGCCGAAACAAGGTAATGGTACTCTTGAGGCGGGGGAGATGGCGGCACAGGTGGGCTAAAGCAACGGATGTTGGCAACCCACGGCTCTTTTGTCCTCCTGCTGTGGCTTCGTGTCAAATAATCCCACCACTGGCTGTCCCTGCCCCTCGCCCTCCCCTCTGAGTCATTCCTCGCCTGTTCTGAGAAGCGAAGGGAAGGGGAAGGGCTCTATATTTCAGAGTGGGAGCGAAGTTTCATTTCTTGCTGGGTCTCGCGGGCATTTCTTCCAGACCTTGTTGGAGCTGGGTGATTGGGAGACACGTGACTTCGCCTCAGCCCCGAGATATTGGCCCAACCTGGCTGTTTCTTTCCACCGTTGCTGTTGGTGCCTCCATGGCCTGCCCGCTCCTCTTGCAGCACAGTTAAATTTAGCATACTTCACAATGGGGGAGAAAGCATCCCCTCCTCCTCCTGGAATCCATTATGATGCGGAACATCAGCTGCAACCAGCTTGGGCAAGTGTCTCAAGGTGGAGAGCAGGTCGTGTGTCCGAGTGACCAAAGTGCATCTAGCTCCAACACAGGCCGAAAAAGCACCCGCGTGACCCAGAGAGCACCGGAGAATCGGAATGAGAGACAGAGATGAGAGAAAGAGAAAGATACAGACAGAGAGACGGAGAAATAGAAAGATAGAGAGACAGAGAAATGAGAGAGAGAGACATGAAAGAGATTAGAGATACAGAGAGAGAGAGAAAGATGAGAGAGAGATACAGAGGGATGAGAGAGAGATAAATGAGAAAGATTAGAGATAGAGAGAAATGAGAGACACAGAGATGAGAGAAAGACAGAGATACAGACAGAGAGTCAGAGAAAGAGAGAGAGAGAGGGAGAGAGAGAGATGAGAGTGCTAAAATTAGACAGCTAAAATGCTTGCTAACAAAATAACGTCTTACTTGGACTGTGTCTGTTTGGTTATGTTCCGGATGGTGGCACCTTCTTTACCAATAATGGCTCCAACATATTGGGTAGGAACAAGAAGCCGAAGAGGAATATCTACTGGTTGTTGTTTCACTGGAGCCCCTGAAGCCACAGGGGAACCTTGCCGTGGGGCACCCCGTGTTCCAAAGCCACCTCGACGTCCATTCTCTGCACCCTGGACAATCTGTTCATCAGGTATGTAAGAGACCTTCAATGCGTGGTTTTCCAGTTGATGTCCATTAAGTTTCATGATAGCTCTGGAGAAGAAAAAGAGAGAGATAAAATGGATGAGGAACTAATCTGTGAGAGGGCAGGTTATGCTAGCTAGAGGGGGATTTTAAAGGGGCAAGGCACTGCTTGATGTATCGGTGGATTATGCGAGCAGATCCAGTAAGGTGGCCTTCTGCAACTGACCAATGGTGATCTTGTCAGCGCCAATTGTTTTTAAGTTTAGCACAGCACCCAGTGTGCCGAGTACCACTGGAACCACCTGCACTGGTTTATGCCAGAGTCTCTGCAGTTCAATTCTCAAGTCCTGATATCTGGTTATTTTTTCCAAGTTATCTGAGCAAGTTATCTGTGTTGTGACATTGTTTGTAGTCAGTCTGAGTGATTGTCTTGCAACAGCTCAGTATGTCCGCTTCTTTGCAGAGTCTGAATTTGGGGTCCTCAGCAGATTTTTCTATTCTGGCTTTGATTGCATTCGTTCTGATGGCTTGTTCTTGGGCTGCAAGAATCAGGCCTTCTGTCTCTTTCTTCAGTGTTCTGTTGGTCAGCCATAATCAGGTCTTTTCCTTATCTACTTTTCCTTGGATCTTTTCAAGGAACTGTCCATGCAGTGCTTTGTTACACCAGCTGTCAGCCCAAGTTTGCATTGCTGTTTTCCTGTATTGATTCTTGGTTTGCTGCACTTTGAAGCAGCTTCCTATTGTTCACCTCCATCAAAGCTGGTTCAACACTGTCTTTCACATAATCTGCCAGAGCATGCTTCTCTTCTTCGACTGTCTGCTTCACTTGCAAAAGTCCTCTGCCGCCTGCCAACATCACTACGCAGGTGCAGAGCATAGTGTATGGCAAGCCCTATCATCATCATCATCATCATCATCATCATCATCATCATCATCATCATTATTTTAATTAAACATAAAACTCAATCAACTGAACAATTAAAAATGTAACACAAATATTATTGACTGATGGTTGATACGGTTGCCAGCATCCTAGATATTGACCAAGTCTATTATTATTATTATTATTATTATTATTATTATTATTATTATTATTATTATTATTATTATTAGTATTAGTATTATTAGTATTATTAGTATTAGTATTATTATTATTATTAATTAGTATTATTAGTATTAGTATTATTAGTATTAGTATTATTAGTATTATTAGTATTATTATTAGTATTATTATTATTATTTTCATTATTATTATTATTATTTTCATTATTTTCATTATTTTCATTGCACAATCACTCAGATGCTTAGGCTGCATTGGGCATTTTTAATCCATCCATTGAGTCTTCTCCACGAATCTGGGATAGGATGTTGCTTGATGATGATATTGTCACAAGATATAAGCTGCACAAGATATAAAGCTGCCTTTTGCAATTGATTCATCGCATTTTTGTCAATGCCAATTGGTGTTCAAGTGGTGCTTTAGATGTTTTGGAATTGCACCCAGGCATCTATGACTACTGGCATTATCTTTGCTTTCTTTTGCCAGTCATATTATTTCTAGTTGCAGATCCTGGGTATTTTGTGATTTTCTCCAATTCTTTCTTTTCTATTGTGCAGATCCACATATTACATATTATTATTATTTCTATGTCATCTATGTCTGGTTGATTAAATGACTTCTATATAACATCATTTTTAAGGTTTTTTTCACACTTTCTGTGAATTATACTCTTAATAGGTCACATTCAGTGGTAGTATGCTATTGGTTCAGCCTGGTTCAGCCAAGCCGGTAGCAGCAATGAGCAGTGGAGACCAAACCGGTTCTCTCTGCCACTCTGTTTGTTGTTGGGCCCACCCACCAACCCGGGCTCCCATACTCACCTTTATCTTCTGTTTTTGAAGTGTAACTGCTTTGTGCACAGAAGAATGCTACGGGGCAGCTGCTGAAGCGACCGGGAGAGTGCAGGCTTGCAGGAGGTGAGTTGGAACGCCTCTGCGCTTGCGCAAATGCCTCTGCGCCTGCACAAAGTGTGTCTTTGACGCATGCGTCCCCAGTACAAAGCATGCCCACCAAGCCATGCCTACCGAACCAGTGATAAAAGTTTTTGAATCACACCACTGGTCACATTCTTTTAAATGTATATGACTAATGCATTTGGAAAACCCTAAAATCGTGTAGCGGACCAAAGGCAACAAAATACCCTTTTCCAGATGGACCTAAATTAGGCAGGCATATTCTGGAAACCCTTTTCTCTGCCATGTCCACAAATCATTACCTTCATCTTGAATCCAGATCTAACTGAGACAGCCAGACCGTCCTTAGCTGTTTTGATGTTATATGATATATTCCGCCTTAAGTGGACATCACAGCCAATCTTACCCTGACTATAACTGACATGTTTTACCAGTACTCATAGTCTGGACACCTAGGAGATGGATCAGCGCAACATTTATTCACCACTTTATACTGGTACAGATATGCTCCATATTCTTTGTGACTCTAGTCATTTTGGTTCGGATAGGGTGAGTGTATGACTTTCTGAAAGATTGTTTTAAAAATCCCTTTGAAATATTCCTTCTGAGTTCCTCCATTAACTTGCTAGGTCTATGCGAATCTCCAAATAGACATAAACCAACAGGGTTGGTAGGAGAGAGGCTGTGTGTATGACATTAGAGAGAAAAGAGAAGCTGTCTTGTCTTCTGCTATTTTGTGCCATATCCCTCATCAGGACCCATTTCTTGTTATTCAAATAAAATAGACTTTCAAAAACAAATGTGCTCAAAAGGAAACTTATTGGAGAGGAAGTGACGTCATGGCAACTCCAGCAAGAGGAGAGCAGAGCTCTCTGTTCCCTGCACTGGCTTCTGCATGTTCGTGGGCTCCGAAAACCACTCTGGAGGAATAGTGAAGCAAGGAAGAGGTGCCTGGTGAGGTTTCAGGGGAGAACACAACTCCCCTATAGACTCCCGAGGCTTTTGCTCTTCAAGCCACGTCGTGAAGAAGAATGGTTAAAATGGCCATCACACAGCCAGAGACAACTTCAACCTAAGAAGAATGCAGGAGTGGACATAGTGACACTGTGGAACTGGGCGAGAAGAATTCTTTTATTTAATCATAACCCTGAAAAAGAAGATTCAAAAAAGGGCTTAGGACTATCTTTAAGTTGGCAGCGATTGTTAATGTGAGAAAAATACAGGGAAAGAACTTGGGAAAAATAAAACAAAGACTTAATCTTTAAAACTGAAATGGAAAGGAAATAACTTAAAGGAAAAACTTTTATAAAAAAGAATCTACAAAATTGGAATTGGTGATTGCACAGGATTGGCGGTGGATAGGCATTACTTAAAATGCTGTAATTGATGTGGAAAAAGAATATAATAACTAACAATTGAAAATATTGATAAACTTGATGAAAGATTAAATAAAAATGGTGGAAAGTGGAAACTGACACAAGAGTACCACCTCCTGTTAAAAGGAAAATTCTGTAGATCCCAACAACCTGATTTATTTAAAGTCGAAATTAAAGGAAAATAAAATGAACTGTATTGTTAAAAGACCCCAGAAAATTGGAATATTGAATTAAAATCAGTGGAGAAATATATGAAGATTTCTCCTGGGATTTGGACATGTGGAAAGAAATAGATTGATGGACTCTGGGATACAAAGACTGGTGGATATTGGACTGACAGATAGGGGGAAATTGTTGGTTTAAATAAAGACGATGGATAATTGGATATTTGAATATAAAAATAAAACAAGCAATAAAAACGAATGAAATATGTAGAGAAATAGAGCTGGAATTAAACACTATGAACAAAAGCATTAATGACTTACTGAGTAAAATACAGAATATGGAAGAAAACTCAAAAATGGCAACGCAAACCACAGAAGACAAGCAAGAAGTACAAGCAGAGGAGGAGCTGAACGGATGAGAAACCAGCAAGGCAGAGCAGATGGAACAACAAACAAAGTGAAAGGGAAAAATGAAAATAAAACTTAAAATGTTAATGATTGAGGTTGTTAGAAATGATAGTCACCTAACAGTTGGGTTGGCAATATATAAACCAGGATAGTCATTTAATACTGTTGTAACTTTAAGAGAATGTTGTAACTGTGATTGGCTGAGGTTCCTCCAATGGCCATAAGATGGAGCCAGAAACCTGGTTTGGATTTTTTTTTTCATTTCCTTTGCTTTCCTTTTGCCTTTTGCCTTGCCTTTTGCCTTTTGCCTGATCTGGTTGTGTGCTATTCATCACAACTCTCACTATGTTTCCCTTAGTACACTCATTCTTCTAACGGGGAATACCTCAACACTGGTTATGGGCCCAGACTCAGATAACTGAGAGTTAGTGTGAATACCGTATACAGACAGCTGTCTATTGTTTAATGGTGGGTTACTGTCCTGGTAAAGATGGCACAAGACACTTCAACAAGTCTATCACCGATAACCCGGTTGGATGGAACAAACTATGTTTCCTGGTCTATGAAGTGCAGTCTACTTCTGCGTAGGGAAGGGTTATGGAATGTAGTTCAAGATCCACCGGATGTAAATGCTTGGGATCCAGATGATGATGATGATGCCAAAAAATTAGCTGACTTTAAATGGAACAACAAACGAGCTCTTTGTATAATTGGACTAACACTGAGTGACCAGCAGCTAGTCCATATTCGTGGAGAAGAGTCTGCTGCTAGGTATTGGGAGAATTTGAAGAGGATTTATGTTCATGACAGTGTATGTGCACACATACATCTTACACGTAAACTGCTTAGAGCACGTCTTCTGAAAGGTGGAGATATGTTAGCTTATTTGAACTTTATGAAAAGAACTTTTCAAGAGCTACATGAAAAGGAGCTGATTTTTTCAGAGCTGCATCAGGTTTACATCATTCTTTCCTCATTAGATGAAAGTTATGATTATGTATCTTCACTGGAAGTTCTGACCAGAAATGAACTGACATTGACTGACATAACCGGATGATTTGTTAGAAGAGACAAGAAGAAGGCAGGATAGAGACCAACTGAGAGAGAAACAACCACAAGAAGAGGATTTGTTTTCAACTGCCTATACTGTTAGGAAATGTTTTTCTTGTGGGGCTAGGGGACATATAGCTAGATTTTGTAAGAAGGGCAAACAACAGAATACTGGTAATCACCAGAAGGCTAAGAAGAATGTTAATTTAGCTATGTCTAGCAATTCAACTGTAAACTATGATTTGTGGGGAGTTGATAGTGGAGCATCACAGTGCATTACTAGAAATAGAGAGGTTTGTAAAGATGTCCACGAGTAAGCAACATGTATCATTGGCAAATGGATGGAAGATGAAAGCATCTGGTGAAGGTACTGCATATTGTTCATGTGTAAATGAGCATTTACCTATGTTATATGTACCTAAACTGAAATTTAATTTGTTATCAGTAAGGACTTTAGTTAATATTGGTTATGTAGTAACCTTTAGGGGAGATAATTGTATAATAGAGAAAGAGGGTAAAAGTGTTACTGCTACTTTAGAGAATGATTTATATGTGATACATGATGACCAACTGCAGATGGCTAACTCAGTTTATAACTAGGTTAAGCCACATGACGAATGTATACATTTACTGCATAGACGTCTGGGGCACATTAATTTCAAAATGCTGAAACAAACTGTTAAATTGTCAGAGGGAGTAAAATTAAAACCCAGTAGCAAGTACTTAAACTGTAATGCCTGTAATCAGGAGAAAAGCAAGGTTACTCCTGCAAACATACTGAATGGGTTTAAGACCAAAGAACCTTTAGAGGTTGTGTTTGCTGACATAATTGGTCCTAAGATACCCAGTTTGGGAGGTGCCTGCTATGTTTTGAGTATAATGGACTCATGGTACAGTTTGATTTCTGCTATCTAATGAAAAACAAAACAGAAACGTTCCAACACTTCTTTAACTGGCTAAGATTTGCTGAAAGGAAAATGAGACATAGGGTAATTACCCTAGTTACAGATAATGGGACTGAGTTTATTAACACTAGATTCCAAACGATGTTGAAATTGGCTGGTGTCGAACATAAGCATTCTGCCCCTTACAGGCCACAACATAACTCGTTTATAGAACGAAGGGGGCAAACGTTACAAGCCATGGCTCGCACTATGTTATCCAATTCAGATTTGCCTGAAACACTGTGGGGTGAAGCCATAATGTGTACCAACCATGTTTTAAATAATGTGGTGAACACAACAACTGGTGAATTGCCATTCACTCGTTGGCATGGCAGAAAACCAAATTTAAGTTATCTACATACATTTGGAGCTCCAGTATGGGTACATATTCCCTCACAAGTAAGACTGAAAGGGAAACATAGAACTAGGAAATTATTTTTTGTAGGTTATGAGGCCAACCATAGATCGTTTAGATTTCGGGCTCCAGGCACAGCTAATGTTTACTGTAGCACTAGTGCTAAATTTCTTGAGCACATTGGGTGGCATAAACTAGAACAGGAATCCTACATTGTTGTTATCGACCCCCAAGTAGTCCCTAACGATGAGATAGTTAAACCATCAATAGCCATTAAAAAGAACAGGCATGGGACGAGGTAGAAGAACAGGAAAAGGTGGAACATGAGAGTCCACCAGTAAGCCCTGAGTTGCCTAGATGTTGAACCCGTGAAACACGACCACCAGATAGATATCAGGCTAGTATAGCATGCCAAGTAAATATAGTTCCTACTAACTATAATGAACTGAAACTGTATCCTGCTTGGCAGGAAGGTCCAGGCTGCTTGGCAGGAAGCAATGGATAAGGAACTGAAATCCTTACAAAGGTTGGAGGTATATGAAAATGTCAGGTTACCTCCAGGTAAGCATGTCATCGGGTGTAAGTAGATTTATAAAATTAAGACAGGTATGGATGGGACTGTTACCCATAAAGCCAGGTTAGTAGCACAAAGGTTCGATCAGCCAGCCAACGACTACGACGAGGTGTTTGCACCTAGTCTGAAGGCTACCACATTACGAGCAGCATTAGTGTGGGCAGCTAAGAAGAAATACACAACAAACCATTTAGATGTTGAGACGGCATATCTACATGCACCGTTGCAACATACTACATATTTAAAGAAGGCTTTGGGGATAAAAACTGAAAACAAAACTGATTGCTGGAGATTAAAAAAGAGTCTTTATAGCTTGAAGCAATCAGGCTATGAATGGAGCCAGTGCATAGTGAAGGAATTAACAAAGATAGGTTTTGTAGCTAGCATGGCTGATCCATGTTTATTCAAAAAGGAAAGTGATGGTGTAGTTTCATTGTTGCTATTGTTCACTGATGACATAGCATTAATCACTAAAACTGAGCAAGAAGCTACTGGGATTATTTCACTGTTAGAGAAGAAATTTAAAATCAAACATTTAGGTGAGATTAAACAGTATCTTGGTTTGAAAATAGGTAAAACTAAGGGAGGCTACAAAATCTCACAGGCAGATAAAATTAACCAGTTACTGAAGAACTTTAAAATGGAACTTTGTAAACCGGCTAAGACACCAATGAGCTGGGAGTTTATCCATAGTACTGTGCAAAGTCATTCTGCTTGAATTGCTGTGAGTCTTGCAACTATTCGCAAACTCCGTTTACTGAACTTTGTTTATGATACTGGTAAAGAAAAGGATTTCGTTTTTGGATTATCCCTGGACTGATTATTTTGAATACTAGCTGCTTTAACTGCGTATGATTTGGACTGTTTGTTGGACTTTGTTTAACCATTTACAGAAAGTAAAACTTACATTTTACTATTCAGTGTATCTGTGTGCTGGTTGCAAGTTATTCATCACAACTCTCATTATGTTTCCCTGAGTGCACTCATTCTCCTAACGGGGAATACCTCAACAGAGGTAACAAACTCAGGGGAGGAAATTTTGAGATTTAAGCAACAAAGAAAGGAAATTCAGAGAAAGGTTTTTGAGAGGACAGGGGCAAAATTAGATAAATGGGAAGAGAAGCAGAAAAAAGAGGAAGAGAGAGCAAGAGAAAAGGTCAAAAAATGATAGAAAATGGGAGGCAAAGTAAGAAAAGATTAATACTGCAAGGAGAGCAAGAGACGATGGTTAGAGAGAGAAAGGATAGATATTCCACATTAAGAGGTGTTATAGGAGTTAAGATATATAGTGATTAATTTTGATAAAATGGGGAAAATGGGGACTCAATACTTATTACTAAAGACATGTAAAATAGTTAAAGAAATATAAGGTTGAATATTTTAATTGGAATAAATATGAAATTAAATATTTATTATAAGATTATTATTAAAGATATGTAATTGCTAATGGGATATATATGAATTATGTGGGAAAGAAGTCATGTGAAATTTGACGGGGAAAATATAGGTATACAGGTGAAACTCGAAAAATTAGAATATCGTGCAAAAGTTCAGTTATTTCAGTAATGCAACTTAAAAGGTGAAACTAATATATGAGATAGACTCATTACATGCAAAGCAAGATAGTTCAAGCCATGATGTGTCATAATTGAGATGACGATGGCTTACAGCTCATGAAAACCCCAACTCCACAATCTCAGAAAATTAGAATATTGTGAAAAGGTTCAATATTCTAAGCTCAAAGTGTCCCATTCTAATCAGCTAAGTAAGCCATAACACCTGCAAAGGGTTCCTGAGCCTTTAAATGGTCTCGCAGTCTGGTTCTATAGGGATCACAATCATGGGACAGACTGCTGACCTGACAGTTGTGCAGACAACCATCATTGACACCCTCCATAAGGAGGGAAAGCCTCAATAGGTAATTGCAAAAGAAGTTGGATATTCCCAAAGTGCTGTATCAAAGCACATGAATAAAAAGTTATGTGGAAGGGAAAAGTGTAGAAAAAAAGGTGCACAAGCAGCAGGGATGACCGCAGCCTGGAGAGGATTGTCAGGAAAAGGCTATTCAAAAGTGTTGGGGACTTTCACAAGGAGTGGACTGAGGCTGGAGTCAGTGCATCAAGAGTTACCACACACAGACGGATCCTGGACATGAGCCTCAAATGTTGTATTCCTCTTATCAAGCCGCTCCTGAACAACAACGTCAGAAGCATCTTACCTGAGCTAAAGAAAAACAGAACTGGTCTGTTGCTCAGTGGGCCAAAGTCCTCTTTTCTGATAAGAGCAACTTTTGCATCTCATCTGGAAACCAAGGACCAAGAGTCTAGAGGAAGAATGGGGAGACACACACTGCAAGATGCTTGAAATCCAGTGTGAAGTTTCCACAGTCTATGTTGATTTGGGGAGCCATGTCATCTGCTGGTGTTGGTCCACCGTGCTTCATTAAGTCCAGGGTCAATGCAGCCGTCTACCAGGAGATTTTGGAGCGCTTCATGCTTCCTTCCACAGACGAGCTTTATAGGGATGCTGACTTCATTTTCCAGCAGGACTTGGCACCTGCCCAAACTGCCAAAAGCACCAAAACCTGGTTCAATGATAATGGGATTACTGTGCTTGATTGGACAGCAAACTCACCTGACCTGAACCCCATAGAGAATCTATGGGGCATTGCCAAGAGAAAGATGAGAGACATGAGACCAAGCATCCTGGTCTTCCATAACACCTCAGCAGTACCACAGGCTGATAGCTTCCATGCTGCGGCACATTGAGGCAGTAATTGCTGCAAAAGGGGCCCAAGCCAAGTACTGAGTACATGCTTATGCATGCTTATACTTTTCAGAGGTCCGATATTGTTCTATGTACAATCCTTGTTTTATTGATTGCATGTAATATTCTAATTTTCTGAGATTGTGGATTTGGGGTTTTCACAATTATGACACATCATGGCTTGAACTATCTTGCTTTGCATGTAATGAGTCTATATCATATATTAGTTTCACCTTTTAAGTTGCATTACTGAAATAAATGAACTTTTGCACGATATTCTAATTTTTCAAATTTTACCTGTATATAAGGAATAGTAATAGATAAAATATATATATTGTTTTATTAGAATGCATAATTGGTCAAACAAATATAAGATGGAAAATATGACCTATGTACTGAAATGAGATTAGAGAGGGACTTGTTTTAAAATATAACAGTGGTAATGTTAGGAATGTAAGTCACCTAACAGCTATTTGGGTTGGACAATATATAAACCAGGATAAACATTTTAAAACTGTATCTTTAAGAAAATGAAAAACTGTAATCAGGTGTGGTTTCTCAAACAGCCATAAGATGGAGCCAGAAACCTGGTTTGTTTTAGTCTTAGTCTCAGAAGAGAGTGTGTCTCAGTGTATCTCTGTTTCCTTCTGTTGGAGAGTATTGCTGTTCCTCCATTTTTCCTAATTGACTGCTATTTCTGGATTTAATGTAAGTCTTATACTGAACTGTTTTTGACACTGGACTTTGTTATTGAATTATCCCTGGACTAAAAACTGACTGATTTACCTGTGAATGACTTTGGATTGCTTGTTTGGACTTTGCTTAATGTTTCTGGAAGTAAAAACCTACATTTACTGTACAGTGTATCTGTGTGTATTATTCAAACACTACTCTCAAATACGTCTCCCTGTATGCACTCATTCTCCTAACGGGGAATTACTTCAACAGGTACAATTAACATTAAAAGGGGATAAATGTTGGATAATATAACTAAATCTGTTAAACACTACAAATATGATTAATAATATATTGGTAGTAAAAAGAGATATTTAGAATATGGAGATTGATACAAAATAAGTCACTGAAATAATGAATAATTAAAGAGAGAAACTATATTGAGGTTAAATTTTATAATATTGTTAAATGTATTAAATATGGGAATACTGTCATTTTTAAAAAAATGTAAGGCATCCAGGTGTCACACTGTTTATGCAATTATATATTTGTAGATAAGAAAAATAAACTTCTTTTAAAAAAAGGAAGCTTATTAACAGTTGACAAACACCGAGTGTGGTTGGTAACAGGGCAGGGCTTTCTACCTTCACAAGGAGCATAGAATAATGACAGATGGCTAAGCTTATGTTGACTGGGGCACAGGGAAACACATGTCTCATTCTCTAAACTCACCTGCCTTTTCAGCAGATTGTGGAAAGAAGGAAATTATGATGCAATTTAAGAGAGAAGGGGCAAAGAATAATAATTGCATTTATAAGATCAGGAGCTGCTTCTTTCCATTTCCTTATTATTTTTTGTCTGATTTCTTCACTATTTTTTCTATATTTTTCTAAAATATGCATTCTTTTTATCATGTTAAGATTTTTTTAGTTAGAAAATATAAAGGAAATTGGGGTTGGGAACTGGGCAGCAAAAATGATGCAGGGTTAATTTTCTGGTGGCTCCCAAACTGTAGGGAGAGCACCTTAAATGGAAAAGAGCCCAAAGACATCAAGAATTGTATATAGCTTTGATAATGGCCTGCAATTCATAAAGCTAACTATAGATGGGAGTGTTAACATTCACTATAACCCAGCATGGGACAATCTATATGCCACCAAGCATCCCATGTACATTTGCCACTCGGTTAAAATCTGTTTTGCCACTCGGTTAAAATCTGTTATCTGAAACCTAGGTTTAAAATTCTCCAGCTGAGTTCCATGAACTCTACACATTGCCTCCACATAGTGGAGCAGTAGCAAGGAGAGCAAATACTTCTGTATAGGAAACATTTGCTTTTAGATGGCCAAGTACTGGTAACAATTTAATATGTCACAGAATTTGCCAGAGATCATATCTGAACTGGTTTGTTTTTTGATTAAAGAAATGTCCATTAATTAATCATACAAGCAATATTCAACTAAAGCAGCATTCCTACATGCGCTTGCTAGAAAATAAGTTTTCCCTAATAATTTGGGTACTTTTTCTGCAAGAACTCTTGGACTGGTCCACAACGAAGAAGAATGATGATGGTGATGATGACAATATGTGACAAGTTAAAGAACTTCCTTCTCTTCCAGTAGATAATGGAATAATATATCGAGACAAAAATAAGCAGTACCTAACAATATACCTTAACTGTGAGTATCTATTTGTTCTTCTTTTTTTAAAAAAAATTCTCCCACAGCCCCAGAAAGAGACATATGCAATTCAGAGAATCTTTCCCTGATCATGTCCAAGATTTCAGAGAAGCATTGATCAAGGATATCTTACACACAAGTGATAAGACTATAATTAGATGAGACACAGATTCTTAGACAAATAAATCATAAATATGTTGCAGATCTAACAACCTATCAGAATCAGCTAATATAGATATCTTTCTGCTAGCTTTGAGTTCAGTATTCTGTGCAGAGTTATATGCACACAAAAATACCGAACCAATAAAACGCTTTAAACTTACTGTCTGGTCTGTTCCCGGTTAGAGTAGGTGACATTAACAACTGCTGTCTCGCTGTCCGTATTCACTTGCAAATAAAAAAGAAAGAAAAATATATGTAGTTCAGTTAAAATGCCCTTTATGATTAAAATAGCTCAGAAATAGCAGCTAAATCTCCACTTTTCCAAGAATACTAAAAACATGTAATATCATCATAGGAGTCGTGGCTACTTCTGCTGACTGCTAGCAATTTGGCAATTCAAGTGTCACCAGCTCAAGATTGACTCAGGCTTCCATCCTTCCAAGGTCGGTAAAATGAGGACTCAAATTGTTGGGGCAATATGCTGACTCTATAAACCACTTCGAGCGGGTTATGAAGTACTGTGAAGCGGTATATAAGTCTAAATGCTATTGCTATTATTTAGAAATCCTTATTTTAGCTTTACATTTTAATCCAGGTACTGATTAAGAGTCATTGTTTAAGATTTAAATACAGACTATACTCCATCTTCTCATCTCAGGAATTACAGATCTCAAGAGTGCTTGCTTCATAAGTGGCTGTAAAGAATTTGATTTCCCCTTCATTGCTTGAGTTGCTGAGTATGGGGGAAAAATGAATGGTGGAGAAAACAGTGGTGTGGCAATACTCTGATCTCATATAGAGATGCTTTACAATTTAATTTTGAGAACTCCAACACAAGCTGACTATAACCTTGCCTTCTGTGCTAATGTGCAAATTGGAACTAAATTTACCCAATAACTTTTGTACTTTCAGAATGTCCAAGCATTGTTCTTGATTCCAAAACTATATTAAATGCATCTTATGGTATATCAAATGCATGTAAGGAATGCATTGGTTTAGAGAAAAACAAATACTTAAAAAAATACTAACAGCAACTGAAAAAAAATGAGGTGGAATACATTGTAAGCAAACATGCAGGATCAGATAATCAGAATCGAGCAACTACACAAAGGTATTTCCTCAAAAGTATGTATCTGTGAGTTCAGTGAAACTACTTTGCAGTAAACAAATTTAGGATTAAGTTAGAGATTTCTCCTTCAATCTGTGGTACTAAGATAGACACAGATATACACTCTATTTACCTCTGCAACAAAGTTTGCCAATTATGACCATAAGTCATGATAGGCATAAAGTGGGTCATCACATGACTTATCTAATTTTACAACCTTTTTTTACAGTGGTGATTGCGCAAACCCATTGTTTGCAATGAAGTGTTTCTGTCAAAAACTAGAAATAAATGCCTGCTTTCAGTAAAAACACAATAATGGCCCTGTGACAAAGGAATGCTCCAAACAGCCATAAATGTGGGCTGGGTGCTGAGTGCGCAAAATGTTGTCATGTTTCTGTTAGAGGGAGGAGTCCAGCCAATCAGAATTGGGTCATAAATACTTTTGGGGGGTAGGGTTCCATCTTAAGTTAAAGACTACCTCTATTTTCCAAACCTTCTCATGGAAACTTACCTTGTTCACAGTTTTCCACAGTACCATACTGAGCTAGCAAACCATCCAAGACCTATTCAGATTAAAAAAAACATACACAGTTAAAAATATGCATAAGAGAGAGAGAGAGAGAGAGAGAGAGAGAGAGAGAGAGAGAGAGAGAGAGAGAGAGAGAGAGATTAAATCATGCTTAACATACAAAGAAACACAAAACTGAAGAGATATTTTCTACTTATCCCCAAAATGCATAACAAAGAACAAAATCTAGAAATATTCAAGGCTTTCAACTGGCAATGCAAATCCAACCAATGTGATTATACATTATTACAGACCTTTCTGCTTTTGCCTTTACTTAAGCAAACAAACCCAAATGCCTTGTTCTATAACATTTGGACAGGTGAACACACTTCAATGTTGAAACAGGTTGGTTTATAAGTGATAAACATGATGAATACTCAGTTCATTGCAGCAACTGATTCCTACTTTAGATCCCATTTTAGGTTTGTTGTAATGAAGAAAATAGGGAAAGTTCACATTGAAATTACTGACATGTTTGTGCAATTAACTATATTTGGTGGGAGCCTGAAAGGGAGTCTAGGTTGATTCTTATCACATTAACACATTTCGGATTATGAGGTACTAGTCATTTCTTGTTCTAGGCAACTATTTTAAGCCCACTCTCTGAGATAGTCCATGCTCTGGTCCCTGACCCTTGGGATCGCAAAGCCTATGGGCCTCCTCTGTACCACAACTTGTCACTGTAGTACTGAAGTATTGTCTGCTGCACTATCTCTGGAATCAGTCATAAGGACAAATGACCATAGGGGCATTCCAGAGATTGTAACTTTGAAATGGGTTTGTATGTAGCTTTTGGAGTGGAGTATGTATTATAACTTTGAATATTCATTAAATGGCCTGTCATATCGCAAGGACTATCTGTATACTGTCTTGGTTTTTATAAGGCTAAACAAAAATAAGTAATTTCAGGATTTCGAATATTGGACACTATAGGGGAACTCAGTTTTTAGGAAAGATTGTTTTAACCATTCAGTCATGTCCAACTTTTGTCAATTTTACAGGCAAGTGCTCTCCATGCTAACCTATCAAGCACAACTTCTTTTAGTTGTTGGATGTTCATCTTTGTATCAGCTTTGATGCTAACAAGGCAGCATGTTCTCTGCTTGCCTCTCCTTATTCCAATAACGGTTCCTAGCATCATTTAGCTTCTTCAATGAATTTGCACCACAAGAAGTGGCCAAAGTAAATCAGATGTTGTCTTGTTATTTTGGCTTCTAAGGATGTGTCCAGTTTTATATGCTTCAGTACCTCTTTGTTGGTTGTTCTGGCTAAATCCATGGTATACACAATAATTTACATCAGCACCACAGTTCAAAGTTGTCCGTTCTTCGATTAGCCATTCTTAATGTCCAACTCTCACATCTATACATCATTATAAGGAAGACTATTGCTCCAAATAGGCTGCTTTTTATATTTATATCAATAGCTGCTATTCCAGATCTTATTCATGCTATTACAGTTCAGCCTAAGGTTATCCTGTGTTTGATTTCAAGAGTAGAATTGTCATTGGAAAACAAATTTTGATCCAAGAAAGATACGTTCTCAAACTAAATTTTCATATTGCTTCCTTGTTGATTTTAAATATTTCATGTCATCTGCAGCTGTTGTTAACCTGAAGCTCTTTGTTAACCTGAAGTTAAGGTTCAATCCTACTTTTTAACTTTTGTCCTTGATTTTTCAGAACATTTTTTTCAGGTCTTCCTTTATTTTTAGCCAAAAGTTTTGTATCATCTGCATACCTCAAATTATTTATGATTCTCCCTCCAATCTTCACTCAACATCTAGGAGTTTCAGATCTAATTGAAGCATTATCACTTCAGCATATAGATTGAACAAAAATGGTGACAAAATACATCATTGTCTAAGTCCCTTACTGATCCTGAACCAATTTGTGTTGCCACTGCATAGAGTAAGTGTTCTCACTGTTGCTTCCTGATCAGTGTATAGTGATCTGATAAGTCTGATCAGATGGATTTGGATACCAAAATCATGCAAAGTTGGCCATTGCTTATTGTGTTCTACAAAGTCATCCTGTGTTTTATTTCAGGAGTAGAATTGTCCCTCCTGTCTAATTCCTTTACTGACCCCAAACCAATCTATATCTCCCTAGAGCAAGGCTGTCAAACTCCCAGCCCAAGGGCCGGATGCGTCACATGCTGGTCATGCCTACACCTGGTTTAGCGAAGGGGGAAAAAGTTCTGATACATCACATGATGCCACTGTGATGACGTGCGTTTGACGCTCCTGCCATAGTGTTCCCCTATTGCCTCTTGATAAGTGAGCGTACAATGATATGATAGATCTGATCAGGTGGGTTGAGAACCAAGATCATGCAAAGCCAACCATAATTTATTCTGTTCTATATAGTCAAAAGCTTTTCTGTAATTGATAAAACATATATATGGATCCTTTTGATATTCATGTGCCTTTTTCATGATCCATCTAATATTGGCAATGTGATCTCAAGTGACGTGCACCTTTCTCAAGCCAACTTATGCATCAGGTAACTCTTGTTCAGTGACATTCTGTAGTCTCTGTTCAATGACCTTGGGATAGGGGAGAATGTTGGACCCTTATACAATAAAATAGCTATCAACTAGGTATTATTAGATTTATATGATGCCTTTATTTTGTATAACTTGGCAGAACTGGAAAATCTGGTTAAAAATAGACTTGTTCTGTTTTAATAGATGTCACAGCAGGAGGGCAGATGGGAAACAGAGGAAGAAGTTTCTTATATTTTGTCAGAAACACATATCTCAAAAGATACTAAAGTTCTTTGAATTACAAACCAAAACCATTCCTGGCTGTGTGTTAAGCCCACTTTCATATCATCAGACTTACCTCCCATCGAAGCTGTGGGGGGATATTTCTTATTTGAATTTTGCGGCTCCTAATTGAAAAAAAGAGAAAGAAAAGTATTTTAATTAACAGCATGTTCTATCTTGAAACTATCATTTATGTACAATACTATAGTTTCAGTATACAAGACCTGATTTACAAAAGTCCAGATGATTATTAGGTTTTATTTACTGAAGAAATGCAACATCAAAACACCAGAAATAGAAAAATAAGCCCAAAAAGAGAATTAAAGGAAGAAAAAAGACAAACTCTTGTGCACTTTTCTCAATTATATATGTTTAGGTGTATTAGATATATTAGATCCAGATATAAAATTAAACACATACCTATACAAATACAGGTAATCCTTGACTTATAACCACCTGAAGTTATAATGCCATTGAAAAAAGTGAGTTACCACATATCCTTGTACTTACAGTACAATCACTGAAACACCCCCATAGGCATGTGATTAAAATTCAGGTACTTGGCAAGTGGCGACTTCTCACAGGGTGAGAAAGCAGTTTCACTGCAAGTTCTTCTGGAGAAAAATCATTTTGGTGATCATTTAAGGGGCAAACAGTTTATACTGATATAAAAGATGAAGTATGTTATGATAGCTTATAATTGGACTTCATTGAATTAAATGAAGAATTTAATACTTTGGTAAGGAAAATATTTATTGAGCTTTTTCCTATAAAACTTGGTAAAAGTTCCTTTTTGCCAAATCCAACAAACTGAGTTTCATTGTCCTTCTCTGTTGATACAGATGGACTTTAATTAATAGCTATTCAAATCTGCTTTTATTTTATTTTATTTATTTATTTAGCAAATTTATATATCTGCCCATTTCACAAAAGTGATTTTAGGAGGCATACAGCAAAAATAAATTATCTACTATTAAAAACTATTAATCATAAATAAAGCCAGCACTGTGGGAGAATGGACAACATCCTAAACAAAATGTAACCATCCAGCAGGCTTCCTTCTTCCCATAGTATCCCAAAGTTTTCTTTTTCTACAATACATCTTTCTCCCATATTCATCAGCAATCCTGATCTCACTATCATATTATCTTAAAAAAATACAGTCCTTCAAGGAATTGCAGAAATAAAAGGGTATAAAGTAATAAAATGAAGAAAAATGGATCTCTACTTCCTCTCTCCTATTTCCTGCTTTTCATACCCAATTTTCTATCATTCATTTTCTTCTCCTCCTTGGCAAGATTATAACACCTTTTTCTTCAGTACCAAGACTGAAGACATAAATAAGAGCTAGACTGGAGGGTGAGTTAAGTAGCAA
Organism: Notechis scutatus; assembly: GCF_049901735.1. Classification (NCBI taxonomy): domain Eukaryota; kingdom Metazoa; phylum Chordata; class Lepidosauria; order Squamata; family Elapidae; genus Notechis; species Notechis scutatus. The sequence continues at coordinate 99,481,051 of NC_142025.1, read as the reverse complement.
GGATTACTACATTCAAAAACTGAAGATAATCCATAAGAGACTGGTTTTCAATTTCCTAAGAAGAAACAGTTTGATCTAGCGGTTAAGGTCCTGGCTAGAAACTAGCAGACTGTGAGTTCTAGTTCTGCCTTAGGTATGAAAACCTGGCTGAATTGGATGCTTTCTCTCTCAGCCTAAACAACCTCACAGGGTTGTTGTTATGGGGAAATAGGAGAAGGAAGGAGTACTGTGTGTATTCACTGCTACAAGTTATTTATAAAAATAATAAAAACAGGAAGCCAATCAACCAACAACAAACAAACTTTCCACATTATTTAATAAAATTCTCAAGACAACTGGGTAATAAATTTGACAAAAGAAACAGAAATCCTTCCCGTTCCTTTTCTGTACCCTAAAAGCTCTGATTGCAAAAACAAAAACAAAAAAAACCCCCAAATACTCCAGGTTTGGTATTTTCAGTGTCTGTTGCATGACAGGATCTAAGTACATACCTAGTTGAAAGCAAAAAGGTTAAGTCTCTCTTTTTGTAATTCATTATAGATGTTCACAGGTGCTGGGGAATCCCTATCCAGCTCACATTTTGTGGGATAGAAAAGCTGCAATAATCCATCCATACTGCAAATCATGTACTGCAGAGTATGATTAAGTATGCCCATATATTCAACATGTAAAGTTATTCTAAGTCTCTATAACTAGAGGTAGCCATGTGACTTGGGCAGCTAGACAGTGCTTGGATTTAGCTGTTTTCATTCAGGCCATTTATATTTTGTTTTTGCCTATTCTCAGTTGCAATGCAGTGCATTGTGCCAGAAAGCACATGAGTCAAGAGAGAAAAGTACAAGAGAAAAAGCAGCAGTAACTGATTAGAAGAATGGACATATGAACAAGTGGGCAGATGCTTCCCTGATGTTTCAGGAGGAGAAATTCACTTACAAGCAAACAATAAGCATTCAAGGCTTGAAATTGTGTATATATAGTGTGTGAGTATGTGTAAAATATGTTCCAAACTGGAAGATGACAGATATTCTACTGCCCAAACCAAGCTTTTTATCAGAGATATTTGCTTCTATTATTGATTTTCTGTTTAATTGTGATTTTATTATCACCCTGAAAAATGGCTTGGAATTTTTTAAAACAGAAAATGAGGCAGATTATTCAATTTTCATGTAGGACAGCCAAATTTGGGGATGTGAACAATGAGTTTTGTCTTTGATCACTATATGAAGATTCATGATTTCAAGGTTTAAATGTCTTTTTTAAGTTTCTAGAAATTTACTTCATAAATAAAAATGGTTCATATTTAGTCCAACTGAGTGTAATCGTGGCAGGGTCTAAGTCAGACATGCATAACACACTAAGTAAATGGCTCTCATGGGTCCAGGCAACCTATATCAATCCATATTTGATATACACCATAAAAGAAACATTTTTTGATAGCAACAACAAGTAAGGGTACAAACTTCATTTTTTAACCATTTCAAACACAAAATTTCACAAAGCTTTCCACTTTAAATACAAAAATATTATTCAAAGCCCAAAATTGGCATTTCAAGTTAGGTAAAGGTTCCCCTCGCGCATGCATGCTAGTCGTTTCCGGCTCTAGGGGGCAGTGTTTATCTCCGTTACAAAGCCAAAGAGCCAGCGCTGTCCAAAGACATCTCCATGGTCATGTGGCTGGCATGACTAAACACCGAAGGCACACGGAATGCTGTTACCTTCCCACCAAAGTGGTCCCTATTTTTTACTTGCATTTTTTACACACTTTTGAACTGCTAGGTTGGCAGAAGCTGGGACATGTAACAGGACTCTGTTACACGGTGCTAGGGATTTGAACCGCTGAACTGCCGACCTTTTTATCGACAAGCTCAGGGTCTTAGTCACTGAGCCAGTTGTCCTATGTGAAATTCCAGTTTTTGAAATCCCCTATGTAACTAATGGCTACAATAGCTTTGACTGGAAAAATATGCCAACATCTGATCAACCAACTAGTTCTGGAGACCCAGCAGGGGGAAACTGTAACTTGGTGGGTCTGTGAGTAGCATCTCATATCCTAGACCTAGACCAGTGATGGCTAACCTATGACACGCGTGTCACTCGTGACACGCCGAGGCACTTTGACTGACACGCCTGTTGGTGTGGGGAAAACCTGCACATTTAGATGCTGCCTGTGCTCTGCTCCAAACCCTGCTCCCTGCTTGTTATGCGGAGGTGTGGTGTCACCGCTGCCGCAAGATCTTTGCAGCAGAGAACCAGTTTTAACCGCCATAAGCTGAGGTTTGTCAGTTTCATTACCTCAGGAACACTACAGGAGGAAAGGAGATCCATGAGGTTCACAGCCCTGTAAGGTGGCCTTCCGATCCCCAAATCCTGCACCTGCAGCCCTGAGACCGGGGAGACGAGTTTCACAGCCCTGTGTGATCACCCCAGCCCAGTCCATCATAAACCAAATTATTGATATTTCTTGAAGTGACACACGACCCGAGGAAGGCTACACTTTTTCCCGATTTTCGACACACCAAGCTGAAAAGGTTAGCCATCACTGACCTAGACCAAGAAGAGCTTTTCAAGATTTAATGGGGATCCGAAGAATGCTTTTCAAGATTTAATGGGGATCCGAAGACTTGCTTGCAAGAGTACTCTTCTCTTTGCCACACAAGTATATGACTTATGGTGCTTTTGAAAAATGTCTGCTTGCCCATAAGTTAACCACGTCGATGTGACCATGCAAAGGCAGGAAGTTTCAAGAATTCCAACCTGAGATCAATAGTTCAAAATGCAGACTAGGGACAAAAATTAAACTGATGGATCCAAAAAGAAAAAAAAACCCTGACCAGGGCTCCTGGTGCTAACACTAAATTTCCAAGGATATTACCTGCAAAAAGTCACAGAAACAAAGTAAGAAAAGCATGCAATGGCCGCCGAAGCCAAAAAAAGGGGCTGCAATGCCTAATACAAACAAGACAAATGGCACAGGAGAGAGAGACCTAAATAAGGCACTGACTCTCGCCCCCAGCCCAGGCCACATGGGCTCTCAGGGGCACCTCCGATCACAATCCGACCAACAAACAACAAAAAATCAGTTTAAATAAAGTTTAAAAATTAATCAAAGACTTCAAAAAAAACGAAATAAAAAAGGCACGAAAATTAAAAAAAAAAAAAAAAAAGGCTAAACTGGCAAGCCAGCTAGCTGTCAAACCTGTTCTAAGTTTTTAACGAAAACAACTCTCTATCCAGAGGGTGAATATTCTTCAACAATTCAAACAATTCAGAGTCCATTTAAGGGTGGGTCTGAACACTCTGAGACCGAGTGAAGAACTAGGGACCATTACCAAGGGGTGGGGTGTCCTCAGTTTTTCAACTCGGTCTGCAGAGCTACAAGACTAGAGACTACCCATCCTGGATTCTCCTTTTGGCTCAGTGGAGAACAACAACAAACCACAGTTCAATTGCCTCTTCCAAAAAGATGCACCAGGGATTGTTTTCTGGACTTTTTTCCTTTCCTGCACTCTTGTTAGATGGGGCGTTGGTACTTACCTGACACGCCCTTTCTCTGTGAGCTGTGAAGAGCATCTGTTGATTGGGAGATGCTTCTGTCACTCGTCTGATAGACTGGGCTTTAATTGTGAGGATGCTCCTCCTCCTCCAAGGGACTCCTCCCTAGCGTCCCCAGTTTTGGCAAAGTTGAAGTGATGAAAACCTTTCTTCTCTTTCACCCTTTCTAATACTTGGCCGGAATAGCATCCCATCAGACGAATAAGGGTGGGGATGGATGCTCTTCACAGCTCACAGGGAAAGGGCGTGTCAGGTAAGTACCAACGCCCCTCTCCAGATGAGCTGTTCAGAGCATCCATTGATTGGGACATACCAAAGCTTGGCTTGTGCTACGGGAGAGCTTCCATCTGGTTTGGATTCCCTTCTCAGTCCCTATGGACCCTTTGTAACACTCTCCTGCCAAAAGCAGTCTCCGCAGAGGCGAAGACACCAATCTTATAGTGAGCCCATGTTGCCGCCTTGTAAATTTCCTCTATTGGCGCTTGTGGCCCATGCCGCCGATGTCACAGCACTCCTGGTCGAATGAGTAGTGATGCCCCTGGGTACAGGAAGAGACTGTGTCTCACAGGACTTGGTAATTGTGCTCTCAGCCACCTACCGATCGTTGATGGAAGAGACCTTGCACCCAATGGTGGGTGGCTGAAAGGAAACGAAGAGAGCCTCTGTTTTCCTAAAACATGCTGTGTGGTTTAAATATATGCAGAGAGCTCGCCTTACATCTAGTCTGTGCCATTGGCATACCAGAGTCTCGGTCGGCCTCGGACAAACATTCGGGAGTATCAGTTCTGTGGTCTGTGGAAAACTGAATTTATCTATTGGGTGAACGTTGGATCTGGACTAAGGACCACTCTGTCTGTATGAAAAATACAGACCTCCTGTCTAACTTACAAGGCGGCTAGTTCCGAGATTCATCTGGCCAATGTTATTGCAACCAAGAAAACCACCTTGTACATTAGAAAATGGAGACTCATGGTCTTCAGGGGCTCAAAAGGAGTTTTCGTGAGCGCGGTAAGGACCTTGTTGAAGTCCCACGTAGGATATCAATGCACTACAGGAGGCCATAAGTTTGTAGCCCCGCACAAGAAGCTGCGTATACATGGGTGACAAGAAATGGACCACAAGCCTCTCCAGGCGATAACCGATGCTATGGTCTCCCCTTTGACCTGTTTATATGAAGATGATAATAACAAGATGTCATCTAAGTAACACTGCAGTCTAACAGATGTTCCCCTGAGATGGGCAGCCAGAGATGTCAGAACCTTCATAAAGGTCCTCAGGCATCGATGATAACCTGAAGGGCAGGGCAACGTATTCAAAATGTTGATTATTATAACAAAATCTAAGAAATTTGCTATGCGAGGGTCTAGTTGGGATGTGGAGATAGGCCTCCATTAAGTCAATGGAGATTAGAAGGTAGCCCTTTCTTATGCTCAGAAGGATGGACTATAGTGTACTCATCTTAAGCCACCTATAAACTAGGGAACGATTAAGTCGTTTTAAATCTAAAATTGCCCTCCATTCCCCCGAACTCTTTGGGACTAGAAAAAATAGCGAATAGCCTTGCCCTTGATGATCCGATGCCACAGGTCGGGTTGCTTGGATCTCCAATAAATGATTAATAGCTATCTCCATCAGGTTCCTTTTAACAGGATTCCTGGAGAGAGAGCATATAATGAAAAAGTTCTGGGGAGTCGATTGAAATTCTATAGCCAGGCCGAATCTTCTGGTATCTCTAACCCAGGAATCAGTGGTATAGGAATCCCATCTGTCTGCGAAAGGCCTTAGCCTTCTACCAATAGAGGCAAAGTCGTGAGACCTATTTTGTGTGTCGGAAACCTCTGTTTCCTGTCCCTCAAAAGGTTCTTTTGGTCTGCCCTCCCCTTCGGTATCTATCTCCAAGATCGGAACTATCTGACTGTTGGTTATTCTTGTATCCAGACACTCTCTGGAATCTGGAGAGAAATGTCCCTGGTAGAGGGTACGAAGGAACTCTTCTGAAAGGACTGGGAAGGTCTATTTTCTGATCTACGAAAAAGATCTTTTTCTTGCTTCTTGTCTCTATCAGAGGTGGGTCAAGGGCAGCGCCAAACAATTTATCTCCCGATATTGGGAAGGAAGCAAGCTTCCATTTGTGTTTGATATCTGCTTGCCAATGTCTGAGCCATAGCAATCGACAAGCTGTAACCTGAGATGCCACAGCTCGAGCAGATAATTTGACAGAATTGAATGTAGCATCCACAGAGAATTCTGTGGCCGCTATTAGTTTGGCGATGTCCTTGTGTGCCCTGGTATTGGAATTTGGGATGATCTCCCTCAGATGCCAGAGCCATCTGAGAGGCAATCTAGTGAAAAAGGATGTGGCAGTTGCAGCTCTTATGGCCCACGCACCTGATTGATGTGCCCTACATAGAGACAACTCGGCCCTATTTATCTTCTGGCTCGAGAGCCTCCTCTGCTTCAGTTGGAATTGCAGAGGAGGACTCCAATGCCACCACTGGTTCATCTACTACTGTGGTATTAAGAAATTTAGAGAAATCAGAAGCCAAATTAAAAAATTTCTATCATATCCTGTAAGAGGAAGATACGCCACTGAAGAGGCCCCTTGCTTCTGGATGAGGTCCAAGAACATCTGCTGGACATGTATGACTTCCTCTTCCATTATTGGTTGGGAGAAGAACAAATCGTCTGACTCCCCTTGCAATAAAGATTATTGGGCTGAGGGGGATGGAATATCAAGGCAGGCAGTAGTTTTTGCCTTGAACAACAGAGATCTGAAAGGTTGAGGGCGAAACAGACCCATAAAGGTTGGTTGGTCTGGCTTAATGCCTTCAACGTCTGACATGCCCCTTTTTAGGGGATCCACCTCTGACAGGTTTTAGTCACTGTTGTGAGTAGACCCTTCCTCAACCTGTTCCATCTGGTCCTCTAGTTTTCCATCATCCTGTACATCGTGTGAATGTGTATTTTGGATTATATAACACTCCTCTGAAAGGAGGTACCTGCTAATAAAGAAGGTCCGTTCTGCATAGTCACTCAATCGAGTGAGAATCGAAGTCGGAGTGTGGAGGCTGCCTAGCCATCCATGTCTGCTGCAATGCCCCATCAAATCGCCATCTCCTTCATTTTGTCAGGGATCTCCTCTGGGAGGAGGTATCCTGGCGTAGTCCCGCAGCTGTCTGTCTGGATGGTAGTAATGCTGAAGCCCTGGGTTGAACTGGTCCCTCTGAGGCCCTCCTGGATGGCATTGAGAGATCCAGGGGTAATAGCAAGGTGTCTGGAACTGGGACCGGCCTGGCTGGGGAAGAGGACTGAGACTTCTGGGCTGACACAGAGGCCTTGGAGCTTGCTGTTACTGTGCTGCTATTTTCTATGAGGGCTGCCAACTTAAAAGGAAACCCAATATTCAACCTCAGAAAAGTCAGCAATCGGCATAAATGCCACCTGCACCCTCACAGAGAGAGCCTTGTGAGGGGAAATGGGCTCTCAACAGATAATGCAATGGAATTCTTATAAACAAAATGATGCCGGTATTGTTTTAGGCATCAAGATGTAGTAGCAACCGTCACCTCTTATTGTGAGCCAATGTGAAGCTAACTAGAAAAAACTGAGACGATCTAATGAGAATTTGTGAGTCGTCCAGCTCCACCTGATCAATATGCCCTTGCTCCTTCTGTAAACCCTGCGGGGGTATATCTAGAACTACAGAAATCTCCTATTGGAGAGGTACTTGAGGGTAAAGATGTTCTATCCTGCTTAGTGACCGAACTGATAGGGAATCCCAATTGGAAGGAGCGATCTGTTGCTGGCCAGAGCACTCTGCTGCACCCCCGCAGCGATACCTTGGCATATCGCTAATTCCATCCACACTCTCATCTTTGCAGGGATCTCTTTTGGTAAGTCATCATCTGGACAGAGTCCGGTTGCTGTTGGAGTAAATGTGGCCTCAGGGGCCCTTCGTGCCACTGGTACTGACCTAGATGGGCTACCTTGAGTTGTGCAGCCACACTGCGTCTGGATAACATAGACAGATCCAGGGGTGGTTGCAGAGGGGGATGTGGAGCCTAAGTAGGCTTGGTGGGAGACAAAGTTTGAGAATTTTCTTCAGCCTCCTGCATGTACTTCTTCGTGTGCTTTTCTAGTGCCTTCTGGCACCTGTTGGCATCTTTTTCTGCTGCTTTGGAGGTACCCTTAGAATGCTTCAATTTGTTTTGAGAATTTGACATGGCTCTTGAGGTTGTGGCTCTGGAGCTACTGCCGCTTGCCATTGTGACGGCTTATTAGATTTTACTGTTAATGAGGCTGAGACGTTGGGTGGTTGGCACGCCCAGGGGCCTGTACCAGGAATGGACAGAGAATCCTAAAAACAACGATCTCCCAGTTTTGTATAATCTTATGTAAGAATATTCTTATTGTTATTGTTGTTTTTGTTATTATCATTGTTATCATTACTTTATTAATATTATTATTTCCGAATTAGCCAAATTTTGGAACACCTCACAGGCCTAGAAAGGAGGAATTGTTGAAATAAGTTGTAGGCCTGCAACAGCTTCCTGCACAGGTGGACACAGGCCTTGGTGCTCACTGTTGTTCTGCTGCTTAATTCTGTGAGGGCAAAGCCATCAGTTTCCTCCTTAATGAATAAGGGTCCAAAATAAATTATATCTGAATGTATGTATGTATGTATGTATGTATGTATGTATGTATGTATGTATGTATGTATGTATGTATGTATCAGGGTGATTTCCCCTGGGTTCCAAGAGGGAGACCCCTGCTTTGAGGAAGAGAAGCCTCTCACAGTTCAACAATAAGATGCAGATCACCTGAGTCTGCAATGGCGCCAGCCATTATCTCTTTTGGCACGTAGAGTAAAATCGGCTGAGCAGCAATTCCGCACCTTGTGGGGAGTCGATACTGCAGAATTCCCCCTGAATAAAAAGGCGTGGTGGGGCAGACAGAAGCTGATGCCCCCACTCCAGATGGTGTTCCCAGGGGAGAGAGAGAAGCCTCGGACCCTTTTAAAGTGGAGCTGTGCCCGTCGAGCACGGTCGGCAGTGATCACAGTGGCTCGGCTTGAAAAGGTTGCAATGGCATGGGCTAAGAAATGTGGGTTGTTAGCCACGCGGCTGAGGCGTTATTTCCTCTGATCGCACTGGGGGCGAGGAGATCACTCCCTGATGCTATGGAGAGCTCCCCCGGCTCGATGTTATATGCTGTAGGGAGCTGCTTGGCTCATTGTTACAAAGAGCCTTAAATAATTTTTTTGAGTTTAAAAGCAAACCTTTTTGTTTTCTCTTTTTGAAGTCTTTGCTATTCCGGCCAAGGGAAAGGGGGAAAAAAGGTGCCTATGTCCATGAAGGCTGAGCAAAAAACTGGGGACGCTAGGGAGGAGTCCCGTGGAGGAGGAGGAGCATCCTCACAACTAAAGCCCAGCCTATCAGACAAGTGACAGAAGCATCTCCCAATCAGTGGATGCTCTAAACAGCTCATCTGGAGAATTGGACATTTTTAAATTTCATTTTCACCCACACCAAATATGGTCCATTTCTGTTTGATTTTTGGAGATCCTTTTGACAAAAAGACAAAGGTATGCACTTACAGAGTCCCGACTTCCATTAGTTTGGAAAGAATACAAAGAACAATGCAATAACAGGGTAGATACTCATGAAGCCAAGTCCAGAACTGATATATAATTATATTTCCTTCTTGAAACCCATTGGGTAAACAAGAAGACTTTGTTTTCAAAGCAATCAAAGCCTCACCAATTCATCCAGAATTGGCCCACCCCTCCCTGTGGAGCAGCAAGAACAGAGAAATTAAGTTGGCAGGGATTTCTTCCAAAATAATAAAAAGCAGCATGCTTCTTTTCTGCCTAACACTTCCATCTCTAGAAGTTTATTTTTCTCCTATTCTGTCTCTGCCATATTTATATTGTTTTAATTATAACTTCCCAATAAATACAATTCCTCACCCGACATACAAAATTTAAAAAGAGCATCTGTTTCTTGCGTGTTTTTATTTTTTTCTTTCATATTACTGATAAGCTCAGTGTAGGTCCTCAATTTTTAATGCAGCCATTTAGTGGAGACATTTTAATTTCAGCATCTTGATATTCTTTAAATGCAAGCTAGAAGCAGTCACCAAGTACTGCGTCCATTTAATTAAAAACTTTTAGAAATGATCTTTGAATCTGAATAGGATTCTTACCTTAATATTATACTGAAATGTGCATTATTGGATAGTCCCCCTCCCAAATATTGGCCAAAGGCCAAGTGAAAACAGCATCTAGCAACCATAAACCCACTGTCCTAACTTTCCCTGATTCTTGCCATTTACCACATCCTCTAGAAAAATCCAAGACATTATATCCAGTCTCCTAATGTTTCTTGTCTTTAGGACTAGATTCCTCTTGACTCTCTACAGCAGGCTTGTCCAACCCGCGGGCCGCGGGCCGCATGCGGCCCAGGTCGGCTCGTAATGTGGCCCACTGCAATTTTTTATTTTTTAAGAAATTCCAAAGTTTCAAGTTACACTGCCGGGCGCTTGCGGCCGAGCGTCCACAACGGTGACGCCAGCGCGCTTCACCCGCCCCATCCATTATATTAGCTCCGAGAGGCCACATCTTGCGGCCTGTGCTGAGTATGGGTTGAGCCAGTCAAAAGTGACGCCAGCGCGCCAGCTTCACCTGCCCGTCTATTTTAGAAGCTCCGACAGGCCACATCTTGCGGCCTGTGCAGAGTGTAGATGAGCCGGTTGAACTGTATTGCGCTGCGGCCATCACTGTCGCGCAGCGCTCCCCCACTGTTGTGCAGGGTCGGACTGGCCCACCGGGGACCTAATGAAACACCCGGTGGGCTCCGACCAGCAATAAATTAGCTCATTTTTGCCGTGATTGATAGCAGCTTTTAACTGCTGCGTAGGCCGCCATCTCTCTGCAGGATTTATTATTCCCAGTATACAATGTCTGCAGGATTTATTATTCCCAGTATACAATGTCCGCAGGATTTATTATTCTCAGTATACAACGTCTGCAGGATTTTATATTCCCAGTATACAATGTCCGCAGCCCTGTTCCTCCTCTGTCTCCTCTGCAATGTTGTGGCCCTTATACCCCATTACTGTCTTACCTTGTACATTATCATAACAGGCACACATCTATGCACAACAAGAGGCAGCATCCTTAACGGCAGTCCTCAATGCAGCATCCACAAAGGCAGACAGTCCTCATCCCAGCATCCGAACTCTCAGGTAAGCCACTTTCTGGTAGTCTCCTGTCATTCTCCACCCACATAGCTCCATATTTAACCAAGATCTTCTCTCCCTCCAGGCATCCATTACTTCAGGCCTCATACCAGCATCCATAAAACCAGACAGTCCTCATACCAGCATCCATTAAAGCAGACAGACTTCATTCCAGCATCCTAACTCCAGGTAAGCCACTTTCTGGTAGTCTCCTGTCATTCTCCACCCACATAGCTCCATATTTAACCAAGATCTTCTCTCCCTCCAGGCATCCATTACTTCAGGCCTCATACCAGCATCCATTAAAGCAGACAGACTTCATTCCAGCATTCTAACTCCAGGTAAGCCACTTTCTGGTAGTCAGGAGACTGGGTTCACACAACGGATTTTGACACAAAATTGGCTGTGGAATTCTGCATCAAAATCCAATTGCATTCCACTTCTCATTAATTTGAAAGGGAAATCTATAACATAATGCACATAGTAATCACATTGATTATTAAACCAAGCTTTAAAGTCCTTTTTTTTACATTCCAGCATGGCTTCTGAAATGTCAAAAATAAAAACAAACACAAAAAAAGAAAAATTATAGATGAAGGAAGAGTGTTCCAAGAAAAGTGGACAGATGAATACTTTTTTGTTGAGTCCAATAGTAAGGCAATCTGCTTAATTTGCAAAGAATTAGTGCCAGTTTTCAAAGACTACAATTTGAAAAGGCATTACATGACAAGACATGCTGAGAAATTTGCTGTGTATGAAGGAATGTGTCGAAAGACAAAATCGCTGAACTGAAAAAAAAATCTATCATCTCAACAAAATTATTTTTAAAAAGTATTGATTCAATCAGATTCTATTGTCAAAGCCAGTTATGTGGTTGCAAACCTGATAGCCAAAAATCAAAACCGTATTGCGATGGTGAGTTTATTAAGGAATGCATGGAAACCGTGGCTGATATAATTTGCCCGGATAAAAAAGGGGACTTTTCAAAAATCAGTTTGTCTCACCAGACTGTAGCCAGGCGAATTGAAGATATAGGAAAATCCATCGAAAAAGTTGTGAAGAGTAGAGCTGCTCATTTTAAATTTTATGCTATGGCGACAGACAAAAGTACAGATGCTACAGATACAGCTCAATTGGCAATTTTTATTAGAGGCATTGATAACAAATATAATATCACTGAAGAAATGGCTGCTTTAGTTCCACTGAAAGACACAACTAAAGCAAGAGATTTATATGAAGCTGTGAAAAATACATTACAGCGATTTTCTTTGTCATTTGCTAACATATCTGGCATAGCTATTGATGGTGCCCCTGCAATGATAGGTAACAGAGATGGACTTGTAAAATTGATAGAAGATGATGCAATTGCCTCCCAAAATTTCAGTATGATTAAATATCACTGCATAGTACACCAAGAAAATTTATGTGCAAAAGCTTTAAAGATGGCTAACATCATGCAGATTGTCATCAAGGCTGTAAATTTCATAAGGTCCAAGGGATTGAATCATCGCCAATTCCAGGAATTCCTTAAATTTATGGATGCTGAGTATGGGGACATCATTTACTTTTCTGAAGTAAGATGGTTAAGTCGAGGGAAAATGCTGGCAAGATTTTATGATCTGATAAATGAAATCAAGTCATTTATGGAATCTAAAACAAAATGTGTGCCAGAACTTGACGATGAAAACTGGCTCACAGATTTGGCATTTTTAGTCGACTTGACCACTCATTTAAATGAGTTAAACATGCGTCTTCAAGGTGAAAACCAATTGATCAGCACAATGTTTCAAACTATAACAGCGTTCGAAATGAAACTGAAACTATGGCATTCTCAAATGAAGGCAAAAAATTTGATGCATTTTAGCACATTGGCTAAACACACCGCTGTGAACACGGAAAAATATGCAGCCTTGCTTTTCAATTTGGTACAGGAATTTCAGAACAGGTTTCAAGATTTTAGAAAAAATCACCCATCTTTTCTGATATTTGCAACTCCATTTTCAGTGGACATTAATATATTACCTGCCAATTTGCAAATGGAATGCATAGAGCTCCAATCTGACATTCAACTGAAAGAAAAATCTGACCATGTCTCTTTAATGGACTTCTATAATATATATGTTCCCAGAGAAAAATATCCTTCACTTCACAATCATGCCTTATTCATGTCATCGCTATTTGGAAGCACCTACATTTGTGAGCAGCTATTTTCAAGGATGAAGCACACAAAGAATAAAACTAGAACCAAAATATCTGATGAGCACCTTGAGCACTCACTGAGAATTGCAACAAGTTCCATCGAAGCAAACATGGATGCATTGGTGGCTGAGAAACAATGTCAAACATCTCACTAACTTCATTTCCAAGTAAGTTTAATATGTTAACTATGTTTTCTATGGTGGTTTTTTTTTGGATGATCAGGTATCGTTACTGTTATTTTATTTTATGTGCGGCCCAAACCAAATTTTCATCTTCTAATGTGGCCCAGGGAAGGTGAAAGGTTGGACACCCTTGCTCTAGAGCATTCTGAAAATCCCATCTGTTCGAAGGAGATGTGGTAAACAAAATTACAGTTGGAGAGCATCGGCTTGAATCTTAGGGGGTTAATAAAGAAGAGAAAGAGTCTCTATAAAGAGCCTAAGGGTTGTCTATAAACATATTTTAACAGCTAGGCAAGACTGAATCAAAGATGTAGTAAGGAGGAGGAAAAAAAAGAAGAATAATGTCAACAGAGGATTTTAATAAGTTCTCAGATACAAAGGGAATAGCTACTTCTCATTTCCCAATTTTGCTCTTTGTAATGCCTACTTCTCAAAATAGAAACCACGAGAACCAGTGCCAAAATAATTCATTGCTCTGTAACAGCTGCTGCACACAACTACAGGTGGAACATGTCCATTCCATCAGACTTCTAGGAGGTCCCTAAATTCACTAAACAGCTGCGATTTAGAGTGGTGAAATGCAAATACTGTAACAGATCCATGGCCATATGTATCATTATCTACCTGCTGTGACTATATTTCAAGACAAATCTATATTTTATCTATTGGCCCCTGCCAGTTTCTGTAATGTATGTATCTAACCCACCACCCACTCACAAAATATGGGAAACTAGTTTTATTTGCATGCACAATTTATATGCAATATATAGCAATAATTCACCGGATTATTTCTCATTCAGTCTAATTCCCTTTCGAGTTCTTTAATGGTACAGATCCTTGACATAAAGCATTATAAAACAAAAAGACAGAACAAGAGTGTTTAAGCAATTTTGGAATTCCACAACAATTGGGTATTTGGTTAACAGCTATAAAATATTGTCAAGTTGGCCATTTTACAGATGACATAAAGATTTTTTGACACAGCCCTTAAGTCAAATGTTTCCCAAACCTAGATGCATTAACCAAAATTGGGCAAAATTGGGTTTTTTTCTTTGGATAATAACACAAGAACACAATACCACCACAACAGGAACATTTAAACTGATCTGAAGATTGCCACGTTTACTAAAATATATTTGAAAACCTCCCAAAATATTTCTATTAAGACAAAAACTGATCAATTACCGTTGATATTTTCTTGAAATGACAAATATTGTTCAATTATATTGTTAATATGGATAATCCTTGAATTACAGCCCTTTAGCCACTATTTGAGTGGTATTTAAGGAACGGACATGCGATCCTCAAACTTTGGTAAGACTTTCTGATAAGTCATTTTGGGTAATTAAAGAAACTGTTTGGGAAGCAGTGCTTTCAGTACTTCCGATAGGTTAGATATCAACTTGATCATAGTTGCCATAGTGCTTTTCATTACACAATTAATAACAAATGACAAAACAAATAATAAAATGTGTCTAAAGAGAGAGACTTGGACAAAATTACTCACTAGCGTTTTAAGAGTTGGAAAATTTCAAACCTAAATATTATTTATCAGATGAAAATCATAGCATTTTGTTTGTACTTTTAAAAGAAATTGGTAATGATGCTACAGTAGCCCATGCTGATGGCCTTTGTATGTCAGATATAAATCATGAGGATTACAGTCCAATACATTTGGAAAGGGCCAACTGATGAAAGCAGTGGAAAACAATAGCTAGGCTCTAGAGAACTTTATTATACAACAATAGAAACTGCTTTATTCCAAATAAAACTACCAGCCTATCTGGCAGTATCTGTACTGCTGACAGTATCTCTCCAAGTAGTAGTAGTAGTAGTAGTAGTAGTAGTAGTAGTAGTAGTAGTAGTCTTTCCCAGGTCTACATGAAATACAAGGATTAAATAAACCTGGAATGAGCTATGGTGTCCTCCAATGCATCTAAGATTGCAGCTAATTACGAAATTTTGTAATTAGAAAAGTTTCTAATCCAACTGTCTAAGAAAAGGAAAAATAATTTTAAAAAATCTCTTAAATCAAGCTGGTATAAAAGACAAAAAATAAATTCCTAGGCTATATTCTATATTTTTATTCCTTGTCTCCCACCTGAGGTACTATTGTGTGTCGAGTTTTAATTGGTGGATTTGAGATTCTATTAAAACACAGAATTATAGCTGCAAGTCTGAAACTTTGTTCTGAAATAATGTACATGTATCTTTCACTCCACAGTAATCTACAGGCAAATTCATCTGCCAGTCTGGTCTAGTGGTTAAGGCACCAGGCTGGAAAACAGGAGACTGTAAATTCAAGTCCTGACATGAAATTCATGAAAGCCAGCTGGGTGAATTTGGGCCAGTCACACTTTCAGTCCAAACTCACCTCACGGGGGTTTGTTGGGTGGAAAACTGAAGAAAGATAAGTTGAATATGTTCATCACTTTGAGTTATTTGAAAAAATAAAATAAAATGAGATGCAATTAATTAAATTCTGAAGCAGATGGAAACTGAGTAAAGATGCATCAGAATAAAACATTTAAATCTGTGATAGAGCCCATATTCTGGAACAGCAACCACTGCCCCAAAGATTCATGTGGCTCCTATGTCCAGAAGTCTATAAAACTTGGCTCTTCTCCCAGATGTGTGGGTAGGGTGATTGAAAAGCTCCTGGTACTTGTGTTTTGTGGTATATGTAGTATGGTTATCCAAATGAACATGTTTTTTCCCCTTCTTTTTTATTGTTTTCTACTCTTCTTAAACTACCCAGAGTTGTTCTGAGGTCAGTCTCTGGATTTAATTAATTAATTACTAACTGTCAGCCGAATAAAAGATTTTAAAAATCAATTAACAGCCATTCAATGAATCAACAATTGTCTTGTACATCTAACATATTACTCAAATACATACCCTGAGGGTAGGATGAGGGGAGCCATTATGGGATCTTTTTAGGGGATCTGAAATACCTATCCTAGAGACCCAACCCCAACTCTACCTTATACTATTTTGTTCTTGATCTTGGCTTTTGAGAGAAATGCAGTTAATCAAGTTTACTGAGGGAGTGTTAATGTTCTTTCTCACCCCTCCCCTTCTTTCTCGTTTCCAAGTTCAATTGTTCCTTTTCTTTTCATTTGTTCTTGCATTTAGTTTTGCTATTTAAAGTTAAAGCTATTTTTGATGTTATCATCATCCAAAGTATGAACATAAAAAGAGCTATGCTGAATTAAAAAGAGTGTTTATATACAGGCCAGCTAGGATGCCAATGGAACACCCCCACACTACAGAACATAACCATGGTGTGTTGCCTATATGTATATCCATCTGTAATTTTGAAGATTCTTGAATGAAAAGATAATTTCTGCAAGGTATACCTGAATGCCATATCTTACATACAGTAGAAGTGCTTATTGTTGTTTTAAAATTTGTGTTCTTCATCACTCTGTAGGAACCCCTTGACACACAATACCTCCATCGAACAAACATTAACTGCAGAGAAGAGGGAAATGGGTCCTTGCTATGCCATTAGAAGACATGGTGCCAACACTGATCTTATTTAGACATCAGGAAAATACATTTTGACTATCTAGGCATTTCTGACATTTATTTCTTTTATTCAGTGGAGCACTATCTCAACATAAATGTAGACTTAAGCTGGGCACTTAAATCTACAGCCTGTTTCCAACAACAAGCCAAGCCACAATAAGGTATTTTGCAAATCCACTAAACCAAAACAAAATATCCATGTTATGTTTACACATAAATTAGGTGCTGGATTTAATAGATGTTTCTACCATCAAATTTGGAAAGAATTACAATCTTCACTAAACCAACCACAACTTTTTAAATGTTTATCTGCTCTCTTATTGAGTTGGGTGACACTGATGTTACACTACAGATTGTTGTAAAAGATAACATAATAAAGGATGAAATAAAATATTTAGATAAAATAGGGACAAAATTTACACTTGGAAGTCGGAACTCTATTTATCATACCCATGTACAAGGTTCAAATGCTCCCCAGAACAAGGTTAAAACTCATTACTACTGTAAAAGATGCAAGATGTTTGGGAGGGGGAGGTACAAAAAAATCTGCTGTAATTTATTATCTTTAATTTTACTTCGGTGGGATTAAAATAGAAGATATCAGAAGTTTCATTTGAAAATACTAAATAACAAATTGGGAAAGAGAGGCTCATGTTTTAGGGTTTGAGGTGGGCTATTTTTTTGTTCTTTATGACCCAGAAAACTTGGCAAGAGAAAGCAAGCAAATATTTTACCTTGAAATTGGAAGGGCATATTTTGATTATTAATGAAAGTGCTTAGTTTATTTACATTTATATATAGGCAGTTACTTTAGGTTATACGTTTGAATTTCTTATAAAAAATTTGCACAGCATATCGGTTCTCTCTGCCCTTCATCCCCAATTCTCTCACCAACACACACGCTTTCAGTAGATGTCTGTTAGAACTAGTTGAGGTAGAATTGGTTAGACACATGTTTTCCTCTATCAACTTAAATCCCTCTGACCCTTCCTATAGTACTGCATTCTTTGAATTCCAGACCTCTTAAACAATGGCTCCTCCATTCATTTAGGGACATGGAATGGCATTCAAGCAAGAGATTTCATTACAATTTCCATCCCCCATCAAAAAATAAGGGGCGGGGGGGGGGAGAATGAGGCAGAGCTTTCTTTCCAGTGAAAAATACATTACTGTTTCCTTTTCATTTCCTATTTTTACTACCAACCGTATCAGAAATATCTAGCATAACTAGAATGTATTTGTTTTTTTAAAAAATCATCTTTGTTTCCAAAGACTTGGATAAATGCAAAAACTAGCAAAGAAAAATTAACAATTCAGAACAAATTATTCAAAGGAATCATTCATTATTCGTTATTATCTTTATTATATCAACTTCCTAAGCAGAAAAAAAAACATTAGTCTTGAAACAGTGTTTCATCATCTCATGATTCTGGGGTTATTTTAGAAAAATTAGTAAATCATAAGACTATTATGCAATCCTGTAAAGTTTTCTGGTTTGGATCATTACATACATTTCCAATCATTTTTTTCTTTTAATGTTTCAAACTGTTAATGCTTAATTGAGACCATATGCCTTGTTAATACTGTATTGAATAATATCAGAAGATGAATTTCATATTTTTTGGTACCTTTACTATGTCCCTGTATGTTCTTTTACCTTTGTTCGTGTTTGTTTAATAATGGAAAAAACAAGCCATCTGAAGCAACGAAGCCAATTATATGTACTAGAATTTAATCAAGTAATGAAAGTATTACTGATTCAGATTGCCAGAAAGTTAGATCCCATTGAAGTCAATATGAAAAATTCAGCATGGCTTATTTATTTCAAGCATGCTTAAGTCTAATTCATATAGATAGTTCTTGAGTTAGTGACCACATGAAGTTACGATGGTGCTGAACAAAGAAATGCATAAAGGTGACCACAGTTACAGCTGTTGTAGTCACCCCTGTGACTATATGATTGTGATCTCTGTACTTGGCCACCCATATGTATTTATGACCAGTTGCAAAATGCTCTGCAATTACCATTTACAATCTCCCCTGCCAGATTCCCCAGAAAGTCAGTGTAGAAGCTAGCACAGAACATTACAAGCTACTGCCCCTGAAAAGACACCCTGTAGTCTATGAAGGCTAGCTGAAAAAGATCCATGCCAAACTCCAAGCAAGATTTTCAGCCATGAAGGACTTCAGCCCCAGAATGGAGGGACTTGTATCCCTCCCTGCTCTGAGGCTGAAATTTCTGTTTCAATTTCAGCACAGGAAATCTTCAACCCCAGAGTACATAGATTAGGATAAAGGGTCTAAAGGAACGTGGCAATAAAAGCTACTTGGAAAATGAGGCAGCCTCGGTAAGACGGATGAGTGCACCTGTGAACAGCCGGAGAAAAACGGTGGAGTATTTTGTGTATGCTGGTGGGCCCGGTAGGTGTTGAGTCTTTCCAGTTCTCAGTACGTTTGCATTGCCAGGTGGGCAATGAGGTTTTCTGAGCCACAGCATCTTTCTCTACACTGGTGGGCTGGGTAGGTGAAGTTTTCATGGAGTAACTGCAGCTCCCAACTCAAGCATGGCTTGCACCACACCTCCCCCAAGCCTGGGGCATCCCATAGTTATCAGGAACTCTGCTTAACGACCCACCAGGTGCTAAAAGAGCATTAGGGTGGGAATGCTGGGAATGTTGGTCAATGACCAAAATGCTCCTCTGACATTTCACATAGCAACTACTTCACGCACTGATTGAGAATCCGGTTCCAATTGTGGTCATAAGACGAGGAGTACCTGTAACCTAAATCTAGCCTATACAACATGATGAAATTCCAAGCAGAATTGCTGCCATCCGTTAAGGAGAGTAGGGGCTGATAAGCAAATGCCCTCATCTACTCCAACCTGTTTTACCCCTTTCTCCTCCCATAACAGAACATTTTAAATACAATTCTAAACACCACAGCACTAAACCAAGCAACAAGCCCCTGCTGTAACTTCAGTGATCTGAATCCAAGTACAGATCATTTTAGTTGGAGTTGAATGAACAAACCATTAAATGTCAGTAGTTTGACCTTCTATGTTTCTTTCTATCCAGGTAGATATGCCATTGTTTATGTAGCCAAAATGGCCCCTATACTCACAGATGGGGAGTATCAGCAGGCTTAGATGAAACCCAAAGTTGGCAAAAATGCAAAACATGTCTAGGGGAAATTCCAGTGATGAGAATTCCCAAAATTCATTGGCCACATAATGCCTTGCAAACTGAAGAAAATATGAAAATGTGCAGAGAAAAGAAAAGGCATGACTTACTAAGTAGAATACTAGATAGAACCTTGTCGGAATGCTACCTTCTGTTGTAGATTTCATTACTAAAAACATATTAAAAAATTGGTAACAGAAAAATATAGAATGACTGAGTTAAGGAAACGAATTTCAGCAGATTTTAAAAGCAAGCAGGAAACAAGCACAAAGGGAGGTTCTATATAGTAGGATATTGAATGAAGACAGACTTCAACTTCCCCAAATCTCAACTTTTATTTTTAGAAGTATGCATGATTGCTCAATGTGTATTATTTTTAAAGAATGAAGAATTCATTCTTAGTAGAGTCCATGATGAATACTAGAGACAATCGCTCACCACCAGGTCTAGATCTAGTCCAGCAGGCTAGATTAAAGATCTGTCTAAATAAGGGCAGGGTTTCATATTGTTGTTCCCAAATGATTCATAAACTATGATAGTTGTAAGTGTCAGGGCTGTTGGTAAAGTCACTCTTGTCAGTGCCACTGTTCACTTCAAATGGTCGCTAATTGAATGACTGTTAAAGTCAAGGTCTACCTTTAGATTGCAAAAGACTATGTGAGACTATGTAATATATGCAGCAAACCTCAAGGCAAGCTTGCCAGCTAACATGTGCCAAATTTATGATGAACCATGACTGCTACAAACCCTTATCCCTCAGAACGTTTTCACCTATATTTGCTTGCAAGCTTCATAAAAACTAGGTTCAAATGAGAAAAACCAATCCTCCCACCTGGTTTGTCAGATGGATGTTTTGGAGCCCCAAAAAATGAGTTGTTAAAATATATCACAAAAGGAACATAATGTGCTTTTTTCCTATCATCTTTTATAGAAAGAAAACTGAGAATCCTAAAACGAGAACAATTCACTTAGCTAATGTTGAATGCCTCAGAGAGGGGGGTGGGGGAGACTGATTGATTGATCGATTTCCATCTGTCCAAATGAAATTTGGGAAAAATACTAAACAAATAAATAAATAAAAGCCAACACATGATTTACATTTGAGGTTAAAGAAATGGGAAAGAATTGTTTTGCTTAACAGACGATTTATCATAGAAACTGTGAAAAATGCAATATAAAGTTGACTTTACTGTGTTGATAAACGATTTCCTCAAAAGGATAGTGTGAATGAAAGAAAAAACAAAGGAAGAGGAAAATTTGCTTGAGAAATCATTCAGGGTGGAATTTAATTTTCTGTTACTTCTGGCAATCCTTTATGGACTTTCTGTTGACACCATGACTTAAAAGATAATATATTATGGATTTGTATATAGATAAGAGATGGGATATGGGGTGAAGAGATAAATGTTTGTAACTTAGAGGGTATGAAGAGTCACTAAATTTGTTTACACTTGTGATGAAGATTGATGTCATGTCTTTATTTTTCTCTTTATTATATTTTTAGATTCCTCTTTCTTTTTAAAAAAATTTTTACTCCTTTCTATTTTCTTTTCTTTCTTTAAGCTTGAAGAGAAAGTTTACAGACAGCTGAAATCTGAAATTAGCTGTTTGAAGCACAATTATCTTCTCTAGTGCACTAAATAATCTTCTATGCCAACTCTTGGCTCTGATTTCACCATGAGCCACAGTGGCGCAGTGGTTAGAGTGTAGTACTATAAGCTACTTCTTCTGACTGCCGGCTGCCTGCAATTTGGCAGTTCAAATCTCACCAGGCTCAGGGTTGAGTCAGCCTTCCAAGGTCGGTAAAATGAGGACCGAGATTGTTGTCGGCAATATACTGACATTGTAAACTGCTTAGAGAAGGCTGTAAAGCACTGTAAAGCTGTAAGTCTAAGTGCTATTGCTATCCTATTCCTATATGCATGGCACAAAATTCAATAGGAATTTTTTTTCCCCCCCCCCCGCCCCCCCAGTTCCACTGAAACTTATATTTGAATTATGCCAGCTGGACATAGGATAGGGTTACAACTGAATTCCTTATGCTGGCTTCAGTCCAGGTTATGACAGTCTTAGGCTGGTATAACTTTAGAGTATTATGCCAGTGTTTAGGGGGAAGGGATGAAAAAGAATAGGAGCTGGTGTGATCAGAGCTGGGAAGCAACCCTTTAGTTGAAATCCTATGTTTTGGGGAGATTTGGTCTCACTTCCTCTAGAAATTTGAACACAATATTCATTGAGTTTACATCCTCCCAGTATTTAGGAAGATAGTAAAAAATCATCTTTCATCAAACCTTTATGTGTTAAATATATAAATAGTTGATTTTAATTGTTAAATATATAGGTGACTTTTTTATTTTGGTTTAATTGATTCTATAATCTACTGTTTTATCATTATACATAGAAGGGTGAGCTAAAATTCAATGCTGTACCTACAATTGTTTGCTTTTTAAGTTCAGGAATCCACAATCTTTGGGTGGCTCTGAGGCCACACATGTTGTTTCTGGATATTTAAATGGGAATAGGCAATTACTTATGGCCATGCTTACATGTATCCAGATTGAAATTTCCTTGGTTTTTCCCCCCTAAGCTTGGAGAAGGAAGGTGGATTCAAACTATACTCTATAATAGGAGTCATCTTTCATATCATTACAGCCACATAAAGGGAGACATTATTTTACAGGAATTCTATTCAATCAAGGCTGCAAGAGGCAATGCTGATGAACATTTTATTTTCTCTCTTCTTTAAGATCCTTGTATAGTTCAAGAGTATTTCACTAAGGACCAAGGATACATTACAACATTTTTGCCTCTCCCATTTTCTATCATTTGATGGTCATAGTAACATATTAGATAACCCAAGACCTACAGGGTCATCCTTTCAGAGATATTTCCTTACCTAAGCAAAGAAGCAGAATGACCATGGATGGGCAAAAAAGCAGTGGGAGCAGGAGTTCTGACTTTCTGCAGGCTTCCCCATTGCTTTGTGGGAAATCAGAGAAGGAGTCTGAAATCACAAACATGTGACTGCAATTGACTGCAGTGATGCTGCAGTGGCCACAATACTGTGAATGGAACTGGTGTGAAGATCCTTGACATTTCAATTACATGGAAATAATGAAACCAGGATTTTATATGCATCCTTTAAGTTACCAGATTTGAAATATCCCAATTCCAAAATGTTTGTGCTATGGTGAACCGTTTGCGCTAACTGAAGGCTACAAACAGATAGACAAGAGGTTTGCTAATATACAAATAGGCCCAAGGACTTAATGACAAATATGAAGGTAGAAATTGTCGTAGATCCTACTATTTAATTCTAACATACCACTTTTTTTCTGATGATTCTAAGAAAATCTTACTGAAATCGTAATGTATTTCCCTTTGCCTGAACTAATAAAGAATAGTAAATTTAGTGAAAACACAGGTTCCAATTCCCTTTCATTCTACATCTACTAGATCCATACAGATTAGATATGCTTCCCAATTCAATTATCATATCATAAATTATGCTTCCATTTTCACTGAATAAGGACACCCAACAAGTATAAGACATGTATGCTTTTTATCAAGATTCATGTTTAAAAAGTTGTTGAAATCTTGAGTACAGGTAATTCTTGTTTATCGATTACATTTGGGATTGGCAACTCCATTGCTAAGTACCAGGTCATTAAGCAAATCATCACATGACTGTGATGGACTTACAACCTCTCTTCCACTGTAGTCATTAAGTAAGATATCATATGACCATGATGTCTGATTTTGCTACCACCTTTTTTCTTTTTTTTACAAAGTTTTTATTTTTTTACAACAAACATACGAACAAAACATAAAAACATAAAGCCCTCTTTCAATTATATACATACAGTGTGTCAGTTGGTTACAATCTTTTGTGCTATCCTTTTTTTACCGTTACTCACAAGTTATATAAATTTTCACCTTATCGGTCTAGCTTGTGCTTATATAATATCAATTATTAAACATTCATTTGACTATTTTTCCATCATTTTATACGAGATATTCTAATTTTCATTATGATTTAATCTTATACATTCATCCAATGGTTATATATTTTATATTGTATTCTTCATCAGTCTATTAACTTTTATTGTAATGCTTACTAATCTATTTCTTTACCATGTCTTTTTATCTAACCATTGATAAAATAAATCCCATATCCTATAAAATTGTTTATCCTCTTGTTCTCTAATTTCAAATGTCAATTTACTCATTTCGGCACAGTCCATGATTTCCTTAATAATTTCCTCCTGCATAGGTATTTTTTCATTTTTCCTATTCTTAGCAAATACAATTCTAGCCGCTGTTAAAACATTTACAATCAAATATTTCAATTCTTTACAATATATTTCTGGTATAATTCCCAATAAAAATATCTCAGGTTTAAAGTCTATGTGTTGTTTTGTCATTTTTTACAACCATGTGTGGATTATAGTCCAATATCTTTTTGCATCCGAGCATGTCCACCACATGTGGTAATATGAACCAAGTATCTGATGACATTTCCAACATTTATCCGATTTATTCTTGAACATCCTCGCAATTCTCGTCGGGGGTAAGTGCCACCTGTAAAACATCTTATACAAATGTTCTTTATATGCAGTTGACATTGTCATTTTATAATTTTTAGATCACAATTTTTGCCATTTATCTAAATCAATCCCATATCCGAAATTTTCCCCCACACAATCATTGTTTCTTTCACTTGTTCTTCTTCTAATTTAAACTCTAGCAAATGTCCATAAAGTTTTTTTATTACTTTTTCATCAGTACCTGTCAAAATTTTATCTAAATCAGTCAACTTATCATAGATATCTTGTTTTAACATCTTTATCAAATCTAGATTGTATTTGCAAATATGAAAAATAATTCATTTTTATACCTTGTTCTTCCAACGCTTGCATAGATTTAAGTTCACCCTTTTCATTCAATATCTCACCATATCTAACTGTTTGTTCCTTTTTATATATTATTGGATAGGAAAAAGCTTCAATAGTAGATAACCATAGCGGAATTTTTAAATAATATTGCTTTTTTATCTTCTCCCAGTTTAGAAACAATGCTTCTCAAATATAATGTCTTCTAAAATATCCCTGCATTTTAGTTACCTTATACCAGAGGAAGGCATGCCACCCTAACAGCAGGTCATGTCCTTCTAAATTCAAAAGTCTAGTATTCCTTAGCGTTCTCCACTCCTTTACCCACATCAGACTCATCGCTTGGTAGTATAATTCCCAATTGAGCAAAGCAAATCCTCCTCTTATTCTTGTATCTTGTAACAATTTAAGTTTTATTCTCACTTTCTTCCCCTGCCAAATGTATTTTAGCACTATTTTGTTTAAATCTTCAAAAAAAAAATATTCCCTAATCTGATTGAAATTGTCTGGAAAAAGTATAAGATTCTAGGCAATACATTCATCTTAATTGTACATATTCTCCCAATCAGTGATAATTGTAAATTTTCCCATTTTATCAAATCTGTCGCAATCTGTTGTTTAAGTTTAAGATAATTATCCTACTTAAGAGTGCTACATCTTGGTGTTATATGTATCCCTAAATACTTAATCTTGTTTGTGACCTGGATCCCCAAAACTTCCTCCAATTCTTTCTTTCGTCTTACTAACATGTTCTTTGCTAAAATCTTTGTTTTATCTTTATTTATTTTCAAACCTGCTACTTTCCCATACTCTTCTATCTTTTCTATCAGTTTATGTGCAGACTCCAATGGATCCTCTAATATAAATACCAGGTCATCTGCAAAAGCTTGTAATTTATACTCTTCTTTTTTAGTTTTCATACCTTTTATTTCTTTTTCTTCTCTGATGTTCCTATTCAGCACTTCCAGTGTTAACACAAACAACATAGGTGACAGTGGACAGCCTTGTCTGGTCCCTTTTCTTATATCTATAAAGTCTGTTAACTTTCCATTTATCATAACCTTTGCAGTGTATTTATGATATATCGTTTTGATGGCTTGAGTAAATTTTTTACCAAAGCCCATTTGGTCCAATTGTAACAGCATAAAACGCCAATTCACATTATCAAAGGCTTTTTGTGCATCTATAAACATCAGAGCCATTTGTTTTTCAGGATGTGCCTCATAGTATTCCAGTGTATCTAACATTAT
This sequence comes from Notechis scutatus, assembly GCF_049901735.1. Classification (NCBI taxonomy): domain Eukaryota; kingdom Metazoa; phylum Chordata; class Lepidosauria; order Squamata; family Elapidae; genus Notechis; species Notechis scutatus. The sequence goes on along the minus strand of NC_142025.1, from coordinate 99,455,024 downwards.
TTTCATATTATCTTTAATCTGTCTCTTCGGCAGAAATCCATTTTGATCAGGATGAATAAAATTGTTTAAGTATCTTTTCAGTCTTTCTGCCAGAATTGAAGCAAAAATTTTATAATCTGAATTTAATAGTGATATAGGTCTGTAATTTTTAACTTGCTGTGGGTCTGTGTCCTCCTTCGGTACAAGTGTGATATATGCTTCTGGACCATGTTTTGGGTGTTCTCTTCTTTGACATAACTTCATTCATAATTTATAATAAGTGAAGATTCAATGTTTCCTGGAATGTCTTATAAAATTCCACTGGCAAACCGTCCGGACCTGGTGCTTTCCCAATGTTTTGCTTTTTTTAAAGCTTCTGTTAATTCCATCATTGTTATATTACTTTCTAACATTGTTTCAATATCTTTGGGTATCTGGGGCAAATTTGCTTCCTGTAAGTTTTGTTGAATTCTTTCTTCCTGAACATTCTCTTGATGGTACAGTTTTCCATAGTAATCTTGAATAATTTTTTTCTTCTCCGCATTTCCATAGCATACATGTCCTTGTTCATTTATCAATTGATTTATTCTTCTCGAGTCTCTTTCCTTTCTCAATTTATATTCTATAGCCATCTACCTGGTTTGTTTGCATCTTCAAAATAGTTCTGCTTAGCATTTTTAATTTTTTGTGCTATTTCTTCTTTTTCCATTAGCCCCATTTTATGCTTAATTATGTCCATTTTAATTTTAATGTCTTTTTTTGTGGAAATTTCTGTAGTTCTTTTTCCAACTTCTTGTAGTCATCTTCCAATATTTTAAGGATTTTTTTCTGTTTTATATTTCTTTTCCTTGTATAGTCCATTATCAAACCTCTTGTATAAGCCTTCATCGTGTCCCAGAGGTTCTGTAATGATGTATCCTCCTTTGTATTTTCTTTAAAGAAAAAAGTCAATTCTCCCTCAATTTTCTGTTTAAAGTCTTTTTCCTTTAATATCGTATTATTTAAAGTCCATCTAGATCTCCTTTTTGTCCTTTCCATACAAGTGTTATTGGATTGTGATCTGCCCAGGTACTTGCTTCTATTTCAATGTCTTGTATGTTAGAAAGCAATTCTGTTGACATCCATAACATATCTATTCTAGACCATGATGCATGTCTATTTGAATAAAAGGTATATTGTTTATTTTCTGCATTTCTCTCTCTCCATGCATCTTTTAAGTTTATCTCATCTACCATTCGAAAGAAGGATTTTGGCAATGTCTTTCTAGTTTTCTTTGCTGTATTTTGTGTTTTATAATCTAATTTGTCATTTATTATTCCATTAAAATCTTCCATCAGACAGATATTAGCATAGTCCAGTTCAATTATTTTCTTATGTAATTTCCTGTAAAAATCTTCTTGATTATAATTTGGGGCATAAATTGCTGTTAAAAGTGTCTTTAGATTATTGTCTGTTATCTCCACCATCAAAATCCTTCCATCATCAACTGTATATATTTGTTCCGCAGGGACTGTATCTCTAATGTATAACACCACTCCTCTCTTTTTACAGTGTGTTAACACTGTAAATAATTTCCCTAATTTTTGTTGTTTCAATATATAATCATGTTGTTTTTTTAATATGTGCTTCTTGTAGGCAGATTATATCAAATTTTAATTTCTCTAACTTATGAAATACTTTTCTTCTTTTAATAGCTGAATTAAGCCCATTTATATTAATTGTAATCTGTTTTTTCTCATCCATTTTAGACTTTATAAGGAGTTGTTGCTCTAGCAGATTTTGGTTCTCGTTGTTCTCTGGGTACACCACCTACGGCTCCTTCTTCTTTTTCAATTACTGCTGTATATTCCTCTTGAAATTCAATTAACGACTTTTCTTTTCTTGTATCTTCTTCCCTTCCTCTAAAATATTCCATATAGAATAACTCAGCTTGTTCAACTGTATCAATTCTGTGTCTTTGTTCCTGCCAGATAAACATGAGACCATCGGGTATCAGCCATCTGTAATTTATTCCTCTCTTAAGCAATTCTTTGGTCAAAAATAAATATTCTCTTCTTATCTCTCTCACTCTTCTTGGTACCTGTTCTTCAGTACCACGATTTCTTTATCTTTGTACTTCAGTGATTTTTCTTTTGCCGCTTGCAGTATTTGTGATTTAATTATTTTCTTTGTAAATCTGATATGAACTTCTCTTGGCAGTTTATTTCTCATCGCATATCTTGTATAAACAAGAAAAACCTCGTCCATTCCATCCATCATCTTCTCTTCAGTTACCTCTAATGCTTCTGCCATGATTTCTGTCATCATTTCAGCAAGGTTTTCACCCTTTTCTTCTTCTATATTTTGAAATCTAAGATAGAATTCTGACCTATCAATTTCCCATCCCAATGATTGCAGAGATCTGCCCTTATCTCTTTCCACTTTCACTCAATCGGGTATCCATATCTCCAATCTTCTTATCTCTTTGTACATCATGTTCTTCAATTTTCTTAATTCTGTCCTCGTATTGCATCATCATCTGTTGAATATTTTCAATTTTTTCATCTGTCTTTTCCATTCTTTGCTCAATATTCTCCGTTCTCTTTTCAATATTATCTGTTTTTACTTGTACCTTTTGAATTCCTTGCATAATCATCTGCAGTGTCACTTCTTTCTCCTTCTCTTGTTGTAACATCACCTGTATTGATCATTGTCCTCCAGATGGTGAGGAAGAAGAAGTCGGGATTGAAGAAGCTGAGGCTGGTATTTTTCTGCTCATCTTAAGAGTACAATAGAAAAATTGAAAAGAAAAAGCAAGAGTAGCCAATTGCCACTCCAGTAAAAAAATATTTAATAAAAGCAAAAGATAAAAATAACAAAGGGAAGGGAAAAAATCTTCAGGCACTTGAATACCTTAATCCAATTGGTTCCAATTATGTAGGAAAAAAGAAAAAAAAGAAAAAATATAGAATGGAAAAAGGATGAAAAAATAAAAAAAATTAGGAAAAAATTTAAAAAGACAGAAATCTGTATATTCCCCTTGCTAAAAAGGTAAAACAAAGGGAGGAGGGAGGGGGAAAAAGTAATCTTATTCTTGCATCAAAGGACTCAAGTCCAAATATAAAAATCCAAATTGGGGGGATAGAAAAAAAAAAGGAAAGAGAAAATGCAATTCTGTCAATAAGCAAAGCACTGCCACTATATGTTTGAGGCTCTTTACTAAATCAAAAAACAAAATTTCCAGTTCTCTTTTCAAGGTCACTTCAATCTTCTTTCTTCAATTTCAAATCCAGACTCCAGCTATCAGTAGTTCCACAGAAAAGCACCTGCAAACAATCTACATGCTCTTCCCACTATCTTTTCAATGAAAAGCACAGAGTCCTTGAATGTAACAGCAAATGTATCAACAAGAAAGAAAGGAAGGAAAACAATGCATCCAAGCCTCCAGGTGGCAGTGCTACTTATTTCCCTTTCCTTTCCCTTCCCCTCTAATATTAAAATCAGGAATAAAAAAAATAAAAAGAATCTAAAATTATTAAAAAGAAAAAAACAAGAGAAAAAAAACTTTTCCAAAGAGTTATTTTGAAAGGAAAAAAATTAAAATTAAAAAGGAAAGACCAGTCCAGTTGAAAAGTTGAAAAGTTTTAACAAAGTCCAAAGTTCCAATAAGAAGAAAGAAAAAAACCTTCAGGTTTAATTTGTGCTTAATCTCGCCGCTTAAGCACTTTTATCTTCACTTTTAAATTTAATTTTTAGTCTTTTAGGGTGTTCTCTCCAGAAAAAAATAAGTAGAAAATTATCTCACCAAACTGACACACTTTCTTTCCAGCTTTCTTCCGTTCCGGAACTGTCCCAGCTTCAGCAGCTTTAATGGCTGCCTCTCCACCACAGGAAAAAAGGGCTTCTCCTGGATCTACCAGGGACTTTGAGATGTCCCTGGGATTGACAGGATGTGCGCTCCTCTATCACCATCTCTACGGGACGGTTTAGGTCCGTTGGGACCGTCCTGCAATGGAGATATCAGCAGCGATCTTAGAGCTTAAAGATCGCATGCTGTACCGCTGCGACGCAAGCTCTGCCCTCCTCCACCTTTTCCATTCATTCTGTTTGTTATAAGGCAGTTGCAAAGCACACAAATAGAGATCAAGCAACCAAGAAATGCTGCTACACTGTTAAATGCCTGCCAACTGAAAAGCATCTGAATGTCAATTGTGTGACTACAGGGTCACAGCACAAGCCATAAATGTGACTTGGTCATAAAGTTCTTTTTTCAGTGCCATTATAATTTTAAGTAGTTGGTAAACAATAACTCAGTTAGCAAGGTCTTTGTAATACCGTGTTTCTCCAACAATACGGCCTCCCCCAATAGGAAGTCGCAGCATGTTTTATAGGCATGAAATGAAATTAAGCCCCTCCCCCCAAAGTAAGGCCTATATTTAAACATGCTAAATGGGAGGGAATGGCGGGGGGGCTTGCCATTAGGAAGTACTTTTGTTGCACACCCGGATATGGTGCTGCCTGCGTTGACCTCGGCGTTGGTGGGGCACTTCGTATCAGGAGACCTTCCGCCACTGTTGCTTTCCCTTCTCCCTGTGCTGGCACAGCATTTAGAGCAAATCTCCCGGGGCCACAGTGCAGGATCGGCCCACCCCAGGAGAATCACCCAGCCGCCATCCCTGCCTGGTGCCGGGCAGAGCGCGAAGAGCTTCACCTGGGGCGCCCAGCACAGCTGACAGGCAGGGGGTGGGCCGATCCTGTGCTGCGGCCCCAGGAGATTCATCTCCCCACGTGAGGTTGGGCTGCCCTCTTGGGCAGGGGAGGCTTTGTCGTACCTGTAGTAGGGCATTGTTTTAAAAAGAATGGGCTTTGCCTTCGAACGATGCCCGAGAAGGCAGCGACAGGAGCGCCTGAAGCCGAGTGTCTCCGCTGGGCTCCAGTTGCAGGGAGGAACCCTGGCCGGCCCCGCTTGGCTGTGCCAAATGCCACGTGGCTGCACCAAACGCCGCGGCGTTGCTCCAAACGCCGCGGTAGCACGGGGAGAAGGGAAAGCAACGGTGGCAGAAGGTCTCCCAATATGAAGTGCCCCACCAACGCCAAGGTCAACATCCAAACTGTCGCCGCCTGCCCGCCTGAGGATGCAAGGGGGGGAATTAAGTCATCCCCGAAAAGATGGCCTAGCCATTTTTTCGGTGCTCAAAAAAAAATAAGGCCCGGCCTTATTATATGAGAAACACGGTATGATAGTCATGTGAGGACCTGCTTAATGACTCAATTAATGGGCTCAATTACAGTTGTAAGTTGAGGATTACCCATAAAAACTATAATAAACACAGCTCTTTGACCTGAGTACAACAGCAAGCCTTCTGCAATTCCAAGATATGAGCCTAATATCTTAGAGCAACTAAACATTGGTTAACTAGAGATTCTACTTGCCACAGCTAGTATAGCCAAAGCTAATCAAGAGTTGCAACATGTGAAAAACTATGGAGTCTTTACTTATGGCTCAAAGTAATTTAACCAAGATATGATCTCCACCAAGGTTCCCAGGTAGTCAAGCAACATTAGCCAAACAACCTTCCAATTTGCCTGGTATAAGATTTATTAGTTTGTTTAATCACATGAAATCCATTATTAATCTCAGGCACTGGTTCAGAACCTCTATTCCCCATTCCCCATACCTGAGATTAGGAGGAAAGGGAAACTCTCATGTTATCATACTGGTGATATCTAGAACCACCAAGTTAGAAGAGATTATTTAGGTCAGCGGTCGCCAACCGGTGGGCTGTGAGAAAATTTTGGTGGGCCGCAGCATGCTAAGGCAGGAAGACGGGGCAATCCTGCAGTCTCCCGTGTCGTGACTGCTGCCTCCTGCCTCACCGCATCGAGCAGCAGGAAGAACGTGAACCTCCTGAGCCTCAGGAAGCAGATGTCCTCAGGTGAAGATGTTGCGAGGAGGCTCAACCCCCTCTTCCTCCTCGCCAGAAGCACTCACACGCTCAACGAGAAGGAGGTAGCTTGCTGGAGGCCAGAGGGGCAGTGAGCGCTTTGCGTGTGAGCACTTCTGGTGAGGAGGAAGAGAAGCTCCTGGGGGTCGCGCCCACTCCTTGCAGGCCAAGAAATACCCGGGAAGAGCTCTGATGCCGCTCTCCCATGCCCCTGTCCTTAGGACTTCTCTTCCTCCTCGCCAGAAGCGCTCACATGCTCAGCAGGAAGGAGGCTTGTCGGGGGCCAGAGGGGTGGTGAGCACTTTGTGCATGAGCGCTTCTGTCAAGGAGGAAGAGAAGCTTCTGGGGAAGGGTTGAGCCTCCCCCTTGCAACATCTTCCCTTGAGGGCATCGCTGGCAGCCGCTCAACCTCCTCGATGTGCGGAGGCAAGAGGCAGGAGATGACACCAATTCAGAAGATCCTTTCCCTCACCCCCACCCCCTCAGGCCAGGCCTATGCCACAATCTCCCACACATATGAGTCCATCCGTCAGCCCAGAGTGGAGGTTGCCCACTATGAACCGTGCACCCCGCACCCACCACTCTTCCTGGCAGGGAAAGCAACCCCTCTCAGCTTGGGACTCTGGGTTTGTGACTGGTATGTCTTAACTGGGACTGGGATGACTTCGCATCGCCCGTGGGACCAAGTAGCAGCTGCCAGCTCCTTTTCCACATACCAAGTCTTACCACGGAAAAGAGAGCAGCTGGGGTATCAGTGTAGCTGCTCGGTTAGTTCGTAATCACCCTACCCGGAGAAGGAGGTGCTGAAGGAGGAGGAGGCGGCAGTAGTGGAGAAGCAAGCCAGGTGTTAAAGACCCGGGATGGGGGGGAGGCTTCCAGCCAGGCCCTCCTTCTCTCCCACAACTCCAGGCAGCCACACTTGGCAAAGGAGGGAGAGGTTTCCTTTGACTTGGGGGAGATATGAAATGACAGGAGATCAGATGGGGGGGGGTGCATACACACACATGCAAACACACACATATATATTTAAATATATATAAATATATAAAATATTTAATTATAACATATATATACATACATACATACATTATATATATATATATATATATATATATATATATATATATATATATATATATATATATATATATATATATATATATATATATATATATATATATAAATTAAATATTTTTATATTTAATATATAAATGTACTATTTAAAATTATATATGTATGTATGTATGTATGTATGTATGGTATTCAGCTTTGTTGGGGTATTTTCCCACGTCATTATAGTTGTGCTTTTAAAGTTGTAGCAACGTTTCGGCAGAATGTCATCTGCCATCATCAGGCTTCTGTGTAGTGTTCGTCTGTGAGTCAGACTTTCACAGCCGTTTCTGTTTTAAATTTTTTTAAAAATTCATATTAGTGTCCTCTAGATTTAAAAGTATGAGTTTGGTGGTCCCTAAGGTCCAAAAGGTTGCTGACCCCTGATTTAGGTCACAAAGTCCAACCCCTGCTGAGTGCAGGAATCCCAAAAATAAAGTACAGCCCTCTACATAGCTATCTAGTCTCTGCCTTACATATTTAGCAAAAACAGGCAATTGCTTCCACTATCAAGTTGGTTTTACTTTTAGGAAGTGTTTTCTAACATTCAATCTGCCTTCCTGTAACTTGAGATAATTATTTTGTTCTTTAACTCTGGAATAGTAGAAAACAAGCTGTGATCTTCCATATGACATCCTTTCATCTTTCTGAAGAGTGATATATCCCTTCTCTGTTTTTTCAGGACTGTTTCCAGTTCCTTCCATCTCTTTTCATAGAATCCACATCCTAGATTCTACGTGATCCTTGTCAGACCTTTTCTAATTTTTGTAAATTTTTCTTAATATGTAGGGCCCAGAAAAGGACACAAGATCAGAAATAAATCTAGCCAATGCAGTATAAAATGGAACTATTTTCCCATGACTCGGAAACTGTATTTTGCAGTCATATCCCATTGCTGACTGATATTTAATTTGCACTCAATTACTAGTTATTATTACCTTTATTGTCAGAGTACAACATGTGTACAATGAGATTGGCAGAGCCTCCCTTTGTGCACCCCGCCAACACAATTCACAGTGAGGACAGAAGTCCCTAACCCAGTCTCAATTTTATTACACTATGTGACCTTGTTGCACAACGCACCGGCCCTACAAGTCTGTCATACTATGTTGACATGAAGTTATTTTCCATTCAGAAGTCTGATAGCCCACAGGTAGAAACTGTTCTTCAGCCTGGTGGTGCAGCTGGCTATGCTTCTATATCTCTTACCCAATGGTAGGAGAGTGAAGAAGTGCTGAGTGGGATGTGAGTCATCCCTGAGAATTGTTCTCACTCTTCTGAGGCAGCGAGCCGTAGCGATGTCATCTAGTGGTATCAGGGAACAGCCCATAATGTTTTATGCTGTGCTTACCATCCTCTGCAATGTCTTTGTATCCGCGGCTGTCAAGCCAGAATACCACAATGTAATGCAATATGTGAGGACGCTTTTTATTGTGGACTGGTAAAAGGAGGTCATCAGTCATTGTTCCACTTTACTCTTTCGCAAGACCCTAAGGATGTGGAGTCTCTGTTGGGCCTTTCTGGCCACCTGGGTTGTGTTGGTTTTCCAGGTAAGATCTTCGCTGAGGTAGACTCCCAGGAATTTAAAGGAGGATTCCACACAGCCCCTCTCAATGTAAAGTGGGATGGGTTCCTTTCTCTTCTTCTGGAAATCTAACACCATCTCCTTTGTCTTGCTGATGTTTAGGTGCAGGTTGTTTTCTAGGATTTTTTTTTAACCTCCCCCTGTATGCTGTTTCATCTCCACCTGTAATGAGACCCAATATGGTAGTATCATCTGCGAACTTAATGATCACAGTGGATGGGTCAGAAGATACACAGTCTTGTGTGTACAGTGAGTACAGGTAGGGACTGAGCACACAGCCCTGTGGGGAGCCAGTGCTAAGCTTCAGGGAGGTGGATGTGACAGACCCAGTCCTCACTGTTTGTGGTCGGTCCCTCAGAAAGTCTTTGATCCAGTCGCAAATGGAAGAGGGAAAATCCAAGTCAGTCAGCTTTTTGATAAGGATGCTCGGCAGGATAATATTAAAGGCTAAGCTGTAGTCAATGAAAAGCATCCTGACATCGTTTCCGGGTTTCTCTAGATGGCTCACTACAGAATGTAAGGCAGTAGCTATGGTGTCTGTCAATCTGTTCCCCCTATAGGCAAACTGATGTTTGTCAAAGTCTGATGGGAGGCATGTCCTAAGGTGTTGGAGAACCAGTCTTTTGAAGCATTTCATCACTACTGATGTTAACATGATAGGTCTGTAGTCATTTAAACAGTTAATTGCTGTTTTCTTGGGGACTGGGACAATAGTGGCTGTTTTCAAGCATGATGGAAACCGTTTGTAGGGAGATGTTAAAAATCTTTGTCAGGACCCCTGCTAATTGATTGGCACAAGTCTTTACCACTATCCCCAGCACTTCATCTGGGGTTTTACTGGGATTCACAACCTTCAGTGCAGCTCTCACTTGATGTTCGTATAGGGTGAGTGGCTAGGAATCAGGAGGCTGGCAGGCAGAGGCTACAGGGTCTGGTCTTTTCACCTCGTAGCGGGCAAAGATGATATTCAACTCCTCTACCAATGAGGCATCAGCATTGAACATGTTCCTTGTATTGCCCTTCTAGTTAGTTAGGTGCTGCAGTCCCTGCCACACTTGCTACAGGTTGTTATCTGCTAGATGGTTCTCCACCTTATATTTGTATTGTTGTTTTGTCGTCTTAATGCCTCTTCTAAGGTTTGCCCTGGCCTCTCTCTCTATATATCCCTGTCCCCTGCCTTAAAGGCAGAATCCCGGGGTCTTAGAAGTGTTCGTACCTCAGCAGTCATCCAGGATTTACAATTCCCATAGACTCTGATGCACTTGTCCATTGTTACACTATCAGTGCACATACTATTCCACAAGTGCTAATATGAATTTTTACTGATAGTGGCTGCAGGAAAACTCCCCACTTCAGTTTTCCTACTGATCGATCATTCTTTATTTGGGATTGCAGGTTACTGTCTCCAGCTCCGTTCTCTGGGGGGGGGAGAGAGAGACCTTTGGCTTCATGCCAAGGAAAGCAGCAGAAACAGCAGAAGTTTTTCTTTCTCTCCCACCAAACTCCACCAGAAATGAATTTTTGCCAGCGCAGCCTCTTGGAGCAGGATGCCCTGCAGGGTCCCAAAAACTCATTTCTGGAGGAGTTTGGGGAGAGAAAGACTTTTGCTGGTTTCCTTGCATGCATCCAAAAGCAGAAGAAGAAAGAAGCAGCCCAGTGGCCAGGCAAGGTGCGTGGGGCAAGTTCCCCACCTCCGCTATTCCCCCCTCCCCTCACTTCCTCGTGTTGTTTGCAATGCAAGTGACACAAACCTTGTGTTCTTGTGGGCCATGTGGACGGCGTAATCTTGTGTTCCCACACAGCCTGGATTAATTGCTTTGAGGTGACATTTGTCTGTGGACCACCAAAATTTTCTCGCAGACCACCAGTGGTCCCCAGCCCACTGGTTGGCGACCACTGGTATATAAGATAATAGCATAATGGTGATATTTAAACAATAGGCAATAAATCATTGTAGCACTTCACTTAGGATAGGTATCTCTTCAAATCTGTATACAAAATCTTCTACAGCAGGTTTCAGTGCATGTACATGTATGTATGAGCATACACACTTGGAATCCATGTGTATATTAAATAACAAATGGATAAAGTAAAATTGTACAATATCTCAAAGGTCAAGAGCCATTTAATCAACTTTTCTTTTTTTCCATTCTTCATCCTCTTCCCTCAATTCCAACTCGGCAACAATAACATCCAGATTTTTTTTCTTAATAGATGCAAAAGCTTTCTGTGACACCACACCATTATTTACAACAGCTAACCCTAATGTCTGATCTTATTCTGCATTTTCTTTTTCAGGAATTATCATTCAGTTAATAGGAATTTGAAGAGAAAAGTAGCACTGAATGGTAAAGAATTTGAATAAAAGCAATAAAAAACATCTCCCTTTTTAGTCCATCTAGTCCAGGATCCCTAATTGTAACATAGTTCAACTTTAACATAAAAGGAGAATAATTAGTGACTACAAACAGTAGGCATGCTTAATTCAGAAGCAGTGAGTCTGCTTCTATCAACATTAATAGGAAGGAACTAGAATGCACCAGCTGCCAAGTTCAGTTGACTGGAGACTCTCACACGTAGAAAAGAGCAAAAACTCCAGCAACTTGTTGCTATATTAGCCCTGCCAAGCTTGAAAGCTCCTCCTAGACATCAGGGGCAGCATTAAAAAACCAGGGTAGGAACATATAACCTTGTATGTTATGGTATCAAAGGCTGCAATCTCACCAGAAGCCATGGAGCCAACAGACTTGGCAAAGCTCTGGGAAAAGCCAGCTGCGACTGAAAAATGGGCACGTGCCAGGCTGTAAATCCAATCCAGGCACTGAACATCGTGATCCCTCTCTTTTATTATTCTCATTCCCCAGTGGATAAAGCCAAGTTTCTCAAGCGCAAAGCAAAGACCAGCAGCTGCATGGAGAGCCATTGTAGGGGCTTCCTTGGCACTTTCTGGCTAGGGGGATTTCTGCACAAGCTTTGACAGCTCCTGTGATTTCCACTTCTGACTTGACAGATAGATTTTATACGCATCAAGCAGTACAGGGTGAAAGGCCCTTCGTCAGAACTCCAATAAGACACAACCATTTTTAGAATACTCCATTCCATCCCCTTTCTCCAAGAGCCAACCAGCATCCTGTGACACATGCTTGGTTCACCTGTGAGATAATTCCAGAGGGATGCTCCTTGCTTTTTCCACTGAAGGTTGTTGATCCTAATCCACCCTATCTTATCCACCCTATCATATCCTGCTGGTGTTACAGACCCACACTCAGAAAATGAGTTCACTACAGGTAGTCTTCAAATTATGATTGGTCACTTAGCAACCGTTTAAAGATACAGCTACTTGCAGCACCCTGTGGTCATATCCCATGTTTTTAACAGAAACAAGTATTTACTTCTGGTTTCAGGAAAAAAACTGTCCCGTAACAAACAATGAGTTTGCTTAACAACCACTACATTCACTTTATGACCGCCTCATTCACTTAATAATCACTGCATCTTAAAATCAGGTCTGGTTACATAATGACCGCATTAGGACCTCACGACTTATTATTGTAATTGTGCTCAATTATGCTTGAAATTAATGCTAGCATATCCTAGCATTAAACTGTTTTCTGAATAGGCAAATATTGCTAATTTTATCACTCCTTGCTTCCTCCATTACTGACAATGCTGGCTGCAGCTGCTTACAATGGCAGCTCTAGAAAGAACCCTTGTCTCTCAATCTTGGCAATTTCAGGATATATGGAATTCAACTCCAGGGATCCAAACCAACAGGGCACCTCTTATGATCTTATGCAATTCAGAGACCATCAAATTCCATTAGACTGGTGGTATGCAATATTAAAAGCAATGAACTATCAAATTTAAACAAAAAACTCAAATGTGTATAAATTATAAATTCGATATTGGACAGAATTCTACAAGTCCTGAGAGAGCAGTCAGGTTTTCAAAGATTTCTCCATCATCTTCAGGATGACACACCCATAGGGGGTGGGTGTGAATGTTCCAGAGGACAGATGCCACAACAGAGAAGGCTTGTTTCTAGAGTGAATGGATCTAGGGCATATTGAATTTGTCTGATTATACAGAACATGCAGAAACTATCGGAAATATTTTTTATTTTATTTATTTATTAGATTTGTATTGCCACCTATTTGCCATGGCAACTCAAATAGGTCACTTAGCTTCTAAAAGAATAGATAGATGTGTCAATTTATTATATTAGGAAGTTTGTCAACTTCCTATGCTTTAGCAGTAAGACAAAGGTAATGCCCAACATTATATATTTTACTTTGCCAACAATGATGATGGAGCCAGCAGGAGTTTAATAACATGGCCACTATTTTCTTAATCCTCCAAAATTAACCACACCACTGACTAGACAGTCAGGAAGAAGAGGAAATGGCAGCTATTTCAGCAAAGGGAGAAAAGAAACAGGAGTTAAACTCAAAAACAGAAGCTATCCTCATACTCATGGGAGTAAATATGCCTCAGAATTGGACAGACATCTGAGATTATCCCTTTCTTAAAAGAAACAGAAGGATTAGTAATTATAGTTGATTTCATGCAGAATGTAGTTGCATGCAAGTACCATCAGGGTTTTTTTGGGGTAGGGGGGGGCAGGGGCAGTACAAAAACTTGTTTGCATTGTATAGGAAGTCCTCAACTGACAACCAAAATTGAACCAAAATTTTATGTTGCTATGCTAAGTGAGGCCTTTGTCAAGTGAGTTTTGCTCTATTTTATAACTTTTCTTGCCACAGTTGTTAAATGAATCACTTCTATTTATTAAGTTAATAATACGACTGTTAAGTGTATCTGGCTTCCCCATTGACTTTGCTTGTCAGGTTGCAAAAGGTGAACACATGACCCTGTGAGACACTGCAATCGTCATAAATATGAACAGGTTGCTAGGGTCCAAAGTTGGATCATGTGACCTTGGTGATGCTGAAACAGTCATAAGTTTGAAAAATGGCCACTTTTATCAGTTCTGTTATAACTACAAATGGTCACTATGAACTGTTATAAGTCGAAGGGTACCGGTAGAGCATCTTTTTAAAAATGTGTGGCCAACTAATTCTTGTTAGCTGATTTTAAAAAATGACCAAAACATCTTTCAACGGTCTTTGGGGGGTTAACAATTATATAGTGATGGTTTCTATAATTTCTAAAATTCCAAATGAGCAGGGACAGCAACTTCTGAAATTCCCTTAGCCAATACCTGACTGTTGTATTAGTTCCAGGCATTGTACATTATCTATGGCAGTATTTTTCAGCCTCGGTAATGTTAGGCCGTATGGACTTCAACTCCCAGAATTCCCATCCAGTGTACATCTTAAAAGTTGTTGAAGTTGAGAAATGCTAAGACAGTGATGATGAACCTTTTCATCAACGAATGCCCAACCAGAACACATGTGCATGCGCATGCATGTGTGCATACCGGAGTGCTGAAAACCCAAAAACCAGCTGGCTGGTGCGCACATGCCTGGTTTTGGCCGATTTTGGCTGTTTTTCAGGTTGTTTTCCGGCGCCTCAGAAACCAGAAAAGCAGCTGGAGATGGTGCACATGCCCACAGAGTGGGCTCTGTGTGCCATCTCTGGCACGTGTGCCATAGGTTTGCCATCACGGTGCTAAGACATGGTACTGTATTGGGGCTTTGTACTACAATAGGGATTCAAAAGATTTGCAAGTTGAATTTCCCTGCATTCTTGTTTTAACAATATCATAGCTATGCACCCTTACAAGAAACTTGTGAGATATTCAAGAAACACAAATGAAAAAGTAAAGAAATGCTTTAACTCAGCACTTCTCAAACATGAGTAAATTCCCAAAATCAGGTAAAAGTTGTTTTTCTTTCAATAACCACATACAAACTCATAACCCAATCACAGTGGGGGCATTTAAATTTATCTACATTAGGTAAAAAGGACTTTTTGAAAAGCAATTTGGCCATCATGAAATAAAGTTTAGGAAGCACTTATTTAACACATTTTGAAACAGTTATTCCCATCTTGTGCTCTTCAGATTGAGCTATAATTTCCATTACCTGTGTTGACCGGTACCCATAGAAGTTGCAGTCCAAAGCATATAGAGGAAGGGGAACAAGTATTGTACAAGCAGAAATAGTAAGGACAAGGGATGGCAAAGGAATAACAAAGAGGTCTAATAATAAGTTTAAACGCATCTGCTCCAAAAGGTAAAAAGCATAATTGAAAGATTATTACCTCGATGCTAGAACTCTCTTGATGACTCTGTAGAAATAGTCATAATTTTTTTTTCCAGAAAAATGGACAGAAACCAACTGGACTACACGGTGCCAACTTTGACTCTGAATACCAGAGGAACAGTCATGTTAACAGGTAGCAGCAAGCAAGACTAATTTTTTGAAATTTATCTAAACATTAATTAACTACTTTTTCTCAAATGATTCTAAAGTTCAATTCAAAGGACGCAATCAAAAAATACAAATGACTGCATTGAGTCTAGTCCACTAGCATATGGTACATAGCTTCCTCCAGGAGCCCTGTTTTATGCAAGTAGATTTCCATGAAACTGCAAGTAAAAGTCATAACAGCTCAGTGGTCCTAACATGCTGGCAGTTAGTTGTCTGGGCACAACTAGAGATATGATGTCTACAATTGCCATTTAGTTTATAGTGGATGCTGAGTTTAGATCAGGTAGTTGGTGGATTTTTGGAGGGTTAGAAAGACAATAAAATCAGTGTGATGAAGCTGTAACAGAATGCATTTTTGAAATCTGGTGTGTTATTCATGAATGGGCACCTCAAATACCCTTAGATCCACTAAATTAACTCCAGTCAATATGTCAATGCCTGCACATTCCCCGAGTCAAAAAAATAAAAAAAGTATCATCTGTGAAGGAAACAATATTTGTTCTTATATTCTACTTGGGATCAAGTCAGAACTGTAGCACCTGTTCTCACCAGGAACAGAATAATTGCCATCAATAATTTTGAGTGACTATTGAATAAAATGTGACAACTATCATACTCCAAATTATTATGCCTCGATTCCTACTATCCCAACGTACTGATCTTCATAATGAGCATTATAGAAAAAATTACTGGACACAGAAAGCTACAGAGGCAGCTCAGACCAGCCTCTCCCAACTTGTTATAGTGATGTTAAGATTACAAAATCATATTGGGCTCCTATATTGGACTTTTTGCAGAGTTGTATGGAAATATCAGTCCAGTGAATGCAATCCATTTAAAGAAATACATGAATGTGTAGAACTTTTCTGTACTGTGTGCTGACACACCATATTCACTCATAATAATATATATGGAAAACATCTGGACCTACTTGTATCCGTGTGGAGAAGAACTGTTTAAAATATATTCTTTATTTATATCACCTTTGCAGGTAAAATCACTATTTGTTTCTTTCTCCTACCACCAAATTGGGTTATCCAGGCATGCTATGCCCACCCTGTTACAAACATATGCTTGAAACCACTGGGCAGGCAATTAAATAATTCATTTTATTCCTGATCATGTTGAACTTTTCATATGGCACCCACAATAAAATCAATGGCCCATCTGCTGAAAGAAAAAAGGGGGTCTTGGGGAAACCTCCTCCCCTTCAGTTATAAGAAAAACAAACATACATTGGATTTTAATTGAACTTGTCCTACCTACGAAGTAAAAGAATCTAAGAATTCAGAATACACAAAATTCTGCAGCCAGACTCCAGCTACTCCATTCCATGCCCAACCACTGTGGTTTTCTGTCAATCCCCACCTCCCAAGAGTCAGTACTGTATGGAGAGGGAAGCCTCCCCTCATTGAGATGTTGTGTTCTAAAAAGTGCTATAGTTAAGACAATATTTGTGGTTGCCCCAAAGCCTGTTGATACCTTTCTATTATGCAGAAATGCTGCTTTTTTCTGGCTACTTGAGCCAGATGGAGCAAAAAGATGATAGATAGAACAGGGTTTATATTGGCAGTTCTCTGGGTTAGTTGCAAAATGTCAATAAGCCTAAGGATTTTAGTTTCTCACATTATTTAACAATAGCAAGAGATAAAAGAATAACATGGAGTGCTAAAATAAACCTGCTAAGTTATAACAGACCCTAGACTCTTGTATGAAAGGACTAAGTTGAAATGATTGATTGCATATCAGCCGGTCCCATAAGGTGTTATTATAAATTGCCTATAACTGATGCAGTGGAAAGATCAAATCATGAAGTGCTATCATGAACTACATATCCAGGATACTTATTGACTAATCTAAAATATTTAATTATATGACCACTCTAAAATTTCTCCTGGCAAAATCTGATTTTTTATTATATGTAGAAAAATGAATAAAAAGGAGTATTATTTAGATAAAACTTTTAAGACATGTTTTGAAAGACCATTCCACAATACCTAAAATATGATAGTAACCTATTTTAGGCTCATCATTCAGATAAGCCCCAGAGCTGAAATAAAATCTTCTAGGCCCAAGTCCAAGATCTCATCTGCGAGGCTGGACTGTAGAACAGCAACTGTCAAATTATTTACTAGCCTAAATCTCTTAATTGCAATAATATGAAGAAGAAAATCCACATCTCATTGATCAACTATGTTTGGGATCAGAAAATAATCCCCCTTATGTTTTACGGAAAACGTTTAAGATTAGCTAATAACCAACTGAGACTTCTTTATCCAGAGCTACTTCTGTTACTAACACATTTGTATGCCATACCTGCCTCTCATACTAGAGTACAATATAGAGACTCTAAGTAGAGGAGGTGAGGATTAGGAGTTGAAAGATTGTGACCTTGAGAGCAGTGCATTGTAGTTGGTCCATGTCAGGCTTTTCCACATCTGAACCTTTGATTTTAGAAGACAACATCTGCATGAAGTATTTCTGCTTTGTATAGGAAGGTGGGACAAGGGAAATGACCCATTTGGTTACACAAAAAAGATATCCAGTTCCCTCTACAGATAGTCCTTGACTTACAGCAGTTTGTTTAATGGCCATTCGAAGTTACGGCATTGAAAAAAGTGACTTATGATTGTTTTTCACATTTATGACCATTGCAGCATTCTTATGGTCATGTGACCAAAATTCTGAATCTTGGCCACTGACTCCTATTTATGATGGTTGCAGTGTCCTGGGGTCATGTAATCACCATTTGTAACTTCCTGACAAGCAAAGTCAACGGGGAAGTCAGATTCACTTAATAACTGTGTCACTAATTTAACAACTGCTGCTTAACAACTGTGGCAAGAAAAGTTGTAAAATGGGGAAAAACTCACTTAACAAATGTTTCACTTAGTAACAGAAATGTTGAGGTCAATTGTGGTCATAAGTTGAGGACTACCTATATATGAATGACTCTATGAAACCAGATTTGTTAATAAGGTCTCTGCCAAAGATTGTAGTTAAGTACCAGTAGTATAAAATAGTGACCAAGTTCTAAAGCAGGGGTGTCAAATTCGCGGCATCATGTTGTCGTCATACGATATATCACAATTTTTTCCTTCGCTAAACCGGGGATGGGTGTGGCCAGGGTGTGATCGTGAGTTTGATACTCCAGTTCTAAAGAATTGGAATTTCTTAGTACTTTGTAAAAAAAGATAATTATATTCTTGAAAGACCTCTGTTGAAATCCATTAACACAGAGACAATACCCTGGTCAAAAACATTTAACTGCTATAACAAGGAATTTTACTACTTTAATTTTTTCACAGGGCTGAGGATCTCTGATAAGATTTTAACAACAGCTATTAGGAACACAGAGGGAGTGGGTTTCATATAATAGTTAAAAGTACGAGGCTTGGAACCAGGAAGATGAGTTCTAGTTCTCCCTTAGGTATAAAGCAATTACATGGCCTTGGCCAATCACTCTCTCTCAGCCCCACAAAGAAGCCAATGGCAAACCATTTCTGAAATCTTCCAAGAAAACTACAAGGACTGGTTCAACCAGTCACCAGGAGTCAAGACTGACTCGAAAGCATCAAAAAATAAGATAAAAATAGAAGCATCAGTAGTAGAACATTTTACTCTGTCAGCCACCATTTTTGGAACAGAAAGTCCCTGGCATTTTGTCTGCTGTGCTACTTTGTGGAGATCCCTTGAGCGGTACTTTATCTTCCAAATAAACCTGATCAGGCAATATAATGGCACAATCACAGTTTATTTCATCCTAGAAATCTGCTGGCTCTTGTGCACTGAAAGGGCATAACTCGGTGATAGAGTATTATCAGCCTCGGTTATCAAAAATCTGTGGTTCAGATCTCAGCAACCCCAGATCGGGCCAAGAAAGGGCTGTTCGAAAATCTTGGACAGCTGTTGCCACTCAAAGTTGGCTATACTATCCTAAATACATCAATGGTCTTACTCGGTTTAGGCAGCTATTCCTATGTGCTTAATCTATCCCTGAGGCATTGCTGGAGGATCTCTTAAAACTGTCAATGCAGTACTGACTCCATAGCCATGTTCCTTTGCCAGCTGTGGCCCTTTTAGCATACAGATATGGGATTTTTTTCCTCCACTTTTGTTCTTGTCTGTTTTCTTTTAAAAGCTTTTCTCTTGCTTTCCTTTTTCCGGATTATTCTCCCTCTATTTTGCTTCTTTAGCTAATTCCATCTCCTATCTAGCTAATTTTGTGTTGTTTTTATGGTTGCTGTTGTAGTTATTATTAATAAAATACCTGCTTAAGAGCAAAAAGACACATCCATTGGAATCTTATATATGGATAAAAGAATTCAATCCTTGATGATTCAACCCATTCACTCCAGCATATTCTATCTCTAGATTCAATGTCTCTAAAAGTTGAGCTAAAATTTTGGGTGAAATTAAAAATAAAACAAAAGATACAGTAGACAATGCCTGAAATAGTAAAGATATGCTTGAAACTACTACAGACATTCATAACAGCTAATAACATACGTAACACTAAGCTCTTATATAAAAAAGACTTTATAAACCTGAAAATATCACATGAGCACACACACACACATCCTTTTTTCTACTTCTATATTTTAATATAAAATTTTAAAATATGCAATTCAGGCATCATAGTTTTAATATAACATAGTCCATTTTATGCAAATTTTTATTTTATTCATGTAATTAATGAGGAATTTGTCTTCAATTTCCATTGCTAGCACATATGAGATATCCCACTGGAAATTGTAGAAACTGAAATGAAATCAATTAAGTTTTTCAACTGGTTGCATAGGAGTCAGAAGAATATGACACCTAAATTTAATTCAAACTTGCAGTGTTTTATCGATGTAACACAAAGTTGTAATTTAGAAATGTTATTTTAAATATGTGCGCGTGCACACACACACATTTCAAAGATAATAAGCTTTCATATTAAAAACTTACAAAAAGGTTCCAAGGTGTGCTACAAGAACAAGGAGTTATTTTAAGTTGCTACAAGATTCTTCACTATTACTATTTGAAACATGACTATGTTATGGCATACTGGCATTATGGATACCAGAGCTAAATGTTTTAAGCACCTGGGTACCAATGCTAACTGTCTGCATGTTTTTATGCAGTATGTATGCATTGACTGGAAGCCGTATGTTGCTGTAATCATTGTAATTAGATCAGAGTGGTAATCACTTCAAATAAATTATTCTAGTGACAAAAGCTATGGCCTTGAATATTAGCATTTTTTTAAAAAAATGTACAGTAGAGTACATACTGAAATCTTCCTATTTACTATGTACAAAATTTTGGAATTTAGTTATTCTACATCTTCAGAAAATTGATTAGTTACTATCCTATTGAAAATCATTAGGGTTTAATCTATTATTAACCCAAGTAATTCTCTTCAGTAAGTCCTACATATTTCAGTAGAGCTTACTGTGGATTAATTGGGCATATATATATATTCAGTACTTTATGTGCTATATTTAGTTGTAGTTTTTACAAAATTTTGTAAGCTAAAAACAATATAATCACCTCTGATATAGTGGGAAGATGGTTTGTTTAAGTCTATCATAACACTAGCAGGATTTGAGGTGAAGAAATCTTTATCAGTGGCTCATATCCCTAAGCCATTATCCACGCCAATTCTTATTTTAGATCTTTTCTGAAGTTCAAGTTCTCATAACTCACCTCTGAAGATGATTACTGTTATTATTTCACTAATGGGGAACAGCAAATTTGAAACATATTGCAGGGGTGCAATTTCACAGGATTGCAACTTGCAAAAATTTTCAAGACAATTTGTATCTCAGGAATTATATTTATTCATTTAATTCTCCAGTCTAGCCTTGGCAATGCTCTAACTTGATAAATGGATTTCAGCACAAGGTAGAATATGAAAAATATGCTTTAATTCTACCAGTCTTTAATACTTGCACAAGCAATTTGATCACATACACATATTAATATATCTAAATAGCTTAACACAAGAACCACTATCCCTTAGATAAAGTTGTTTATTTTGTTAAATTTATATCCCACTTTCCTTCAGGAATTCAAGCCATTGCATATACCATTCTTTTATTTATTTTTTTCTCCATAACAACCTTGTGATTGGACTGAGATAGAGTAAATGGCCCAAAGTCATGAACCTCTACTTTTTCTCACACTGCAATTTTTTTTATCAAATGTAGTACCTGACATAACTGAAAATTTCTTCAAAGTGGAAGTCATTTACACAAGATTTTCTAAAACTGGGATCTTATGTATTTTCTCTTATGCTTGGATTTTCAAAAGTGAATGTATAGTTTTCATTATTCTTCTGTAAACTAAGTACTGATTGCAACAACAAAAATCCAATTTCTGAGGTAAAAATTTAACTCTATTCCTTTTTTATTTTGCAAACCTAAACAGTTTTTAGTAGTGAAAAAATTCTATTTTAACTAGATGAAACAGGTTGCAACTTCCTACTTCCTTCCCTTGACACTCTAAAATTATAAAAATTCAGCAAGATTGCAATTTCATGTGCAATTATCTTCTGAGTAAACATCAACACGATTGCACTTCAAATATCTATACAATATAACTCAACATTTTGATTAGAGATATATTTCTGTTAATTGTCAAACATAGTGTGTACAACATCTGAGGGCTCAGGACTACAGCACTCTAATGCAGGGATGTCAAACTCACATTGTCATGGCGGCATTATGTGATGTATTGGGACTTTTTTCCCCTTCACTAAACCGGGCGTAGCCAGCGCGTGATGCATCTAGCCAGTAGGCCAGGATTTGACAGCCTGCTCTAACAAAAGTCAACTAATAATCCTGGGAAATCACCAGATAGGACACAATCAACTCTTTCTGAACTTGTTTTGGTTTTAGGGAGACTTTAAAGGTATGTGTGGGTGAACCTCTCAAAGGCAAACTTGTCTTAATTCTCTTGTTAACCTCTCCCAGATAAAAATTAAGCCTTTTTGCCAGTGAATTCCTCCGGCAGAATCTTGATTGCTGCAAGTGACCTATAGGATGTCAATCCTTAACCTAAAGGAATAAAAAAGCAAGGGTTTTTTTCTGTGAAGTTTCTTTTATGCGGATTTATTATGCCTAAAGCATGGGAATATAAGTACATGTCCAGTAATGGCATAACATATGAATCATGCATTATCCCAAACAGAATGAGGTTACATTTCTATACTAGGAACTTGTGTTTCTGAGATGTCTTTGATCATATGTTCTCATATCTATGGTTCCATGTTGGTTGCGTAACAGCGGAATTATTTTGAGAGTTCATTCTTTATTTCTGAACAGCAACGGGAAGTGAGTATTCAGCTGTTCCTCAAATTCTTTGAATTGAAATCAATTCATAATACATACATGCAAAGTCAATATATAATTTTTATCTTGCTTGCTTGCTCTTATTTAAAGTTTATTACTACATGCAAACCCAGTTGATAAACTGGGCTTATTTCTTACTTATACAAAGAGATACCAATAAATTTTCCAATAGTTTCTATAGATAGTAAAACAGAAAATTATAGAATAATATATTTTAACTTTTTAAAAATTCTTTTAGCATCAATAAGATATTTCATCTTTTGCTGAGGCTATTATGGTTGATGCTAACAAGTATCATTTTAATTTTTTTAACTGAAAGACAATGAACATAAATTAAAATAAAGAAAATAATGTAAATTGTTGTAAATCATTGTAAATCTGCAGACATTTACAATGGAATATTGATGGCATAATCTGAACAGGTTAATAAAGTATATCTTTATTTTTTGTACAGACAACCACAGATACTACCAACTTCAATTGAAGCTATGAAGGATTACACAAACATCCATCAAAATATTTCATCCTCCCTTTTTACAGAAGCTTGAATATTTATATTCATCTTTAAAATGCTCAGTGGTACTTATCTGGTAAGACATAGCAGTCCAGATAGGACATATTTTTTTTTAACTTAACATAAATGAGTAGATACGTAAGAGAACGTCTTTTAATATATAAATGTCCTTCTTAGACAAAATGGTCCTTTTAGCTCTGTCATGATGGGACCCAGACTCTTTGAAAAGGCACAGGGCAACTTCATTATTCACTAAATTATATAACATTTTATCAATAGGAAGTATCAGTATACAAACAAACACACACATCCTGATTTTAAAAATCCTTTGGTAACAAGATTTAAAACCATACCTATTTCTAATTTGCTAAAAAACATGCTTCTGAAACATTTTTTTTTACTTCAGTTCTTAAAGATTTATTCTGTTTAGGGTAATTTCTTCCAATCCTCTTACTTGGAATATTTGCTTGATGGATTCACTTAATTTCCCCTCCTCTTATTTTTTTTACCCATTCTTATTTGTTCTCCTCCTCCCCAACCTCTCTCTAATTCTATCCACTTCAATCTTTTCAGAGGGAGACAACCCCGCCCCTAACCTCCAAACATTTCTTAACATTCTTGAGTTCTTAAAACATCTCTGAGGTTGTTTTAATTAACTCTTTCCTTCACTAACAGAATTTTGCTGCTTTTTAAAGAGGCAAAATTACAAATTTTCTCCAACTTTTTTTCTTTCAATAAATGTTCAAGAGAAAACATTCCTAACACAAATAATCTCTCCCCACCCCTAAATCTATACATATTCAAGTGGCAAATTAAAGCACACTTTCTTGGAAGAAGTTCTTTTCAATCAATGCAACTTTTTTAAAAAAAATTAAGATTGAGAATAATTATCATTACCTAAAAGTTATTTTTAAAATGAAAAACATTTACCTCAAAAAGCATTTGTTAGCTAATTATGCTGGATGTATGATCTCAAATTTGTTTCTTTTGATGGATGGCATACAATACAAATCAAATTGTACTTTTCAAGAGCCAGTTCAATCAAATGAAGGAAGGGTTTTGAAAAAAACTTCCAATACTAGTGAAGATAAATTTTAAGATATATATATTAAATGCCTTTTTTTCCATTTTTTGCATCTGATTTAATAAAAATTTAAGCTAACCAAGACTATCCTCCTTAGACAACCTGAATTTCTCATTGTCTAATTCAGCTTTCTCCAACCTGCACTTACTGGACATGGTGAACTAAAACACTCTGCCTGCATGAATCATGCTAGAAGGGGATTCTGGGAACTACAGTTCAAAGCATCTGGAAACAGTTTGAACAGGGCTCAAGAATGCTGATCATGTTTTTTTAAATGAAATAAGCAGAGTGTGATTTATTTTATTTTGATAACTTGGAAGATATATAGCACTATTCCTAGATATTTCATTACCTAAATTACTGGAAACATTTATAAATTTTGATAAGTGATAAAAAAATATACCTCATTAGCTACATTATTATTGAGACTATTATAACATTCTGAATTAACTAGTTCCTCTTCTGGTTATCATTCCAAACAGGAAAATCAAGTCCCAAGACAAGTTGAAAAAGACACAGACACACACGAAACTCAATCTAGCAATCCAGAAGAATCACCAATCTATTTTTATAAGAATTAAATATAAATTTTCTTGGAAGAAATCATTACGTATTTCATTACGATATTTGAACACAAAATTCAAAATATATCAAAGAAATCTATCAACAACATATAGCATATAGTAAATGATATGATCTAAAATTTTGGGCAGATTTTAAAATCTTGAACACAACCATTATAATTAGTGAGTAGAATGTGGTAATATTAATCTGGAAAATTATTTGATATTTTTTTTTGAAAAATTATCTTTTTTATATTTGGAAGCATTGAAGATAATTCACTCGGTACACAATTCTTCAATAGATTTAATTTACATACATTGGTTGATTTCAGCATTATGTAAGAATCAATCATCTCTCAGAATTATCTATAATCTATACAAATGTTTTGTAAAAAATTATTCAGGAGTAAAAGTTCCTTTTCTTGAACTACCAATCCCCCCACAATATTTCTTAAGTTTTTTTCACTGTGGAATTGGCTTCTTGAATACATTTGTCTTAGACACACTTTAACACCCTACATACTCTGTATATCAACCTACAAAGACTGTTTACAAACATTACTGTTCATCCATTATACAAAATCCACTCTACTGGTCCAATAAATTAATCAAACAGCTTTTGGGACTCTTGCAATGTTTCAGAATATGTAATATTTTTTAAGTCTTCCAGCAACACATTCTATATAAGGTTTGGAAGTCCAAGAAGTATGAGAATCAGTGTGAACACAAGAGCAGGAAATTGTGATGTCAATCATGCACAAAAATAATCCTTTGAATTACATGAACAGGCAGCTATCCTTCCCTCCCATTAGATTCTTCTAAAAAAAAAAGAATCACAATTCTTTTTCTTCTTTTACAAGAATCACAAATATAAATATACTTTACATTTTATGTTCAATTTCTAGGATTGATATGACTAAGGATTAATTGCAACTTTTCTCTGAAGGAAAAAGATATTTGCTATAACATATTTTTGAAAGATTCTAAAATAAAGCCAGATAAGCAATAGAATGAAAAGATCAAAAATGTATAAAATGCAATACTTTATAATAAAAACATACATAAAAACATACATACACAAAAATACGAAGTATTTACAGAAATAAGTAGAAAGCAAGTATTTTTTACATTCAAAATTGGGCCAATAAATTTCTAATTTGCTCAATTTCAACAAGAATTTAAAACTAAAAAGATTGATTTAAAAAAAAAAGCCCCATAGCACAAGGAAGTCATGTCATGTTGAAATTAGTATAAGTAACATTGAAATTTAATCCAAAAAACTATACTTTTAGTGTTAATGAAGAGTAATAACATATCTGTATGTAATTGTTTCTTTAATGAACCCAAAGTAATTTGGGGTGAAAAGGAATAAACAAGCAGTTTAAGAAAGGCTTTTAAAAATGTGTTTGTTTTTCAAGTAATTTTGTTCTGGAGTGTAAAACAAAAATGTAAAATACATTCTTCTTGCAACTTAGCTTTATTTATACCAGCTTAGCATTTTTAACACATTTTATCTTCTCTGTTGTATTTCAATATAGATAAATTCAAAGAAAACACCTTTTACCTTTGTTTTTTAGGGACTGAGTGTTCAATCTCGAGTTGTTTCCCATGCAACTCCACTTTGCCTAAAAACACAAGTTTGCTTTTTAAAAAAAAAATGTATACTGAAAAAGAAGGATATCAATGGTCATATGTAACTCAACTTCTGCTCCTTCCCTCTACTCTTCATGTTTTAATTCAACCAAGAAGGAGATTCAGGTGCATTTTATCATAAAAACTCCTTGTTTGACATTCCTATCTTTCTACTCTTAATTAAAAAAAATAAATGGATTTCAAATGGAAAATATATGATAAAAAAAAACCAAACACATTTTATTCCAAAGGCAATAATTTAACTCATTTTAACACATTAGAAGATCTGGTTCACCAGGGAAAGGAGGAAACAAACAGGAATTGTAAGGCCTATTCCTACGTCCAACTTGCTTGGTTTTCAAGATAATTCATATCTTCTTTTCATTTTTTTTAAAGAAGATAAATGAAAACATTCAGTTGAGAAAAGTGACATTAAAAAGGCCCAGAACTCTGATGTGGTATTTTAAATAGGGAACAAAACATCTGGTCTCAGCAAAAGTCAACATTAGGTTTGCTCTGCTAGTTCCCTCTGCTTCTCTTGTCTCAAATCTCTAAACAGCATGGCGACCTTCAGGCTAATACACCCATCACATGCCCCAGGAAACCCCTGTTTAAATCAAAATGGCCAAAGTCCAACACCTCCCCTCCTTTTTCCCCACTTCCCACCCTGAAGTACCACACACGCTTAACAAGCAAAAATACAACACTGGATTGCTTGATAAATCCCAAATGGCATTGAAAGAACGTGGAATGGG